>NC_136488.1:120822631-120855131 GCF_053919585.1 Euprymna scolopes
TTAGGTGTGCGATATATATATATATATATATATATATATATATATATATATATATATATATATATATATATATATAACTGAACATTAAAATTAATCAATTACAAACGAATTTCCTCTCCATAGAACTTTTTATTTGTGAATACATAAACGTAAGTAATCCTACGCACATTGCTCTACGCTTCGACGACGTTAATCGTACATCAGAAATCCAATAATCCAGGTTTATATCATATTATTGCACTCTTTACTAAATTGTTAACATCAACGAAACGTTACTCGCGTAGGAATATATATATATATATATATATATATATATATATATATATATATATATATATATATATATATATATATATGTGTGTATGGAAAATTCCTACGGAAGTAACGTTTCGTTGATGTTAACAATTTAGTAAAGAGTGCAATAATATGATATCACCCTGGATTATTGGATTTCTGATGTACGATTAACGTCGTCGAAGCCGCACTGACGAGCTGTGAAATATATATTGTTGTGGAGACGCCCGCTAATTAGCATAGGCGGGTGAGTGAGGTAATCAATCACCACTACCGGGGGAGTTCGGCAACGACCGCAAAATAGGCAAGACGCCTATGTTACCTCCAGTAAGACATGCAACACGCCACCTGCCGGAATATCTCCCACTGAAGTATATCTGAAGAAATGTAAATATGTATATAATTTTTCTTCTTGATATATTATTGAATACCTTTACTTTCCGTGTTCTTGTTAATTATTTGTGCAGACACAACGCACACACACACACACACAAAATATATATACATACATATATATGTATATATATATATGTAGATCGATCGATAGATAGTGTGCCTATCTTCACTGAATTTATATATAGAATATATCGATAGATAATTTACACTAAATATATATATTGATATATGTATATATATATATATATAGAGAGAGAGAGAGAGAAAGAGATAGATAGATAGATGGATAGATAGATAGATATATTGTATACATGCATAGACTAAATAGATATGTTTTATATATATATGTATATGTATAGAGGGAGAGGGGGGAGATAGATAGATATATTGTATATTGTAAGCGGGACAGAAATCTGTGTGTGTCATTTAATTTTTATACAACGTATGTGTTTAACAGATTCATGTATTAAACTGGGCTGCGCTTATTTTTTTTTCTTTCAAAGGTCAAAGGTTTCAAGTGATTTATAGATAAAATGACATCCGTTTCCTTGGATCAAATCTAGTTGTTGTTTTTTTTAGATATAGGTAGTGCGACTTTTGGGCCTTGTATAGTGCTAAGTATAAGAAAAACAAGGTTACAGGTATAGCCTATTCTTATTTTTTCTTTGCATAAATAGTATACTGTAGCACCCAGAAACTGATATTGAAACCTAATAATGCTTTTGTTTACTCTCAGGAAGTTTAAACCAGAACTGAAACTGGATTGATTACATTGACAAACTGCACTGACAACACTGAATCTGAAAATGCTATAGAAAAGCGTGATCTCCAATCGATGTGATTGATTTTATAAGAATGTATGCTTTTTAAAAAAAATCCGTGCTTTTTTTGTTTCTATTCTGGACACGTATCAGTTTTTGGAACGCAAATTCACAAGTCATCCTGATAGGTTCTGATACATATGTAGTAAAGTGATTCTTCCTTGTCGACGCGCAAATGTTACTGATTTTGTGAAGAATGCATACCATACTTTGGAGTTAAGCTTAGGGACAAGGACAAGCCATTTGCATCCCATAATAGCTGCAAAACATGTGTCGAGAACTTGCGTGATTGGAGAAATGCAAAAGAAAAAGTGTGGCATTCGCTGTTCCGAGGTTTGGAGAGAGGGTAAAGATCGTATGTCAGACTGCTATTTCTGCATGACTAATCTTAAATGAGTCAACCGCAAGAACAAGCGCTATATTCAGTATCCTTATGTTCCGTCTGCTATACGACCATTCCCACATAGTCCAGGCTTGTCTGTTCCTGAGCCAGATGTTGCAATGAAATCTAGCTCTGAATCAGAATCTGATAACGGACTACACAGGGCGGAGGGTTGAGAATACATGCCAGAATGATAAGAGAATGTCCGACCAGTGTCTCTTACACAAGCAGAACTCCATGACCGGGCACGGGATTTAAACCTATCAAAGGAGTCAGCAAAGCTTCTGAGTTCTCGTCTTCGTGAGAAAACTTTTTAGCACCTGAGACAACTTTCCTTGGTACTGAGGGCGTGAAAGAGAAGTTAGACAGTTATTCCCAACCCAGAAGGACTCGTCATTAGATTATTGCAACAACAGTGCTGATGTTGCTACTGAATGGAGACTGTTCATCGAATCCTTTAGCAGAAGCCCTTCTTCACATCAGGTAGCCCTTCTTCACATCAGAAATAATTACACTTCAATTCCAATCGGTCATTCGGTGCAAATGAAAGAAACTCAGGAGAACATGGATCAGATACTCTTTGCTTTGAACTACATGACCATGGTTGTTTGATCTGTGAAAATCTTAAGGTAGTTGGATTCGTTTTCTGACTACGCACAAAGTATCCATGCTTTTTATGTGTGTGGGATAATCGGGCTGATGATCAGCATTTTGTCAGACAAGAATGGCCACCACAACAATGCTTGGAACCTGGTTCACGCAATGTTAGGACTTGTTCTCTTGTGGAACCAAACAAAGTCTTACTCCCATCTTTACATATCAAACTGTTGAAGAACTTTGTAAAGGCAATGGACAAGAACAGCATAGGATTTACTTTTCTGCAGTAGGAGTTTCCTCGGATCAGTCTGGAAAAGCTTGAGACTGGCATCTTTGATGCGCCTCAGATAAGGGAACTTATGAAGGACTCAATGTTTGACATTGCACTTAATGCAACTGAGCTGTCTGTTTGGCGGTCGCTTAAGTCAGTCATAAGAAACATTGTAGGGAATAACCGAAGTTCAGAATACAAGAAAGAAGTCAATGAGCTCTTGAACAGCTATCAAAAGTTAGGGGCTCGCATGTCATTCAGAATATAGACGGTATCAGTTAACACTATTTCTCTCACAACTGTGGTGACTTCAGTGATGAACAGGGGAACGTTTCCGCAAGGATATTCGTGTCAGGAGAAAGTAACTGAAAATGTCCTTCATCCATGATTAGATTTTCTGTTATATATTCTCTTTATCTTCTGAACTATACAAGAAAAAATATATCTCTTGTCAAGATGTTTTTCCAGAATTAAAGGGAATAAATAGCACTAAATGGCGTTTTAATTATTGTTACTGTCTCGTATCTCAAAAACGTGAGCTTATTGAACAAAATGAATGTGATTTTTAGATTCTGCAAAGCAAATTACCCTCGGAGCACTTATAAGATGTATTATCTTTGAAACTTCGCAGACCAGTATTATACTTTTTAAATTTTGTTTTGGTTTTGAGATCCTGATTGAAAATATTTCGAAATTGCAATCTAAACCTTAAGCACTTGGCTCTCCACAAGAATTCAATCTATCAACGTAAATTATATTTAACGAAATAATACGCGCCCTTCCCTCGAAATCCTCGAAACCTTTAGTAATCTTCATCTGATGGCCCGACATTATCTGGAGGTAAGAATATAATGCCACGCGAGTAAGGGTAACCGATAAACACGGTTATATATACAAGAGTGTATGGTAAACTATTTCTTCTAAACAACACTTTTCTCTGTTGATCGCCTGCTTCATAGCAACTTGTTGCTACTTTTTCGGCAGCAAATGTCATGCAATGTCATTCATTTAAATATTCATCTGAATCAAGAGTGCGAATTTAATTTCTTTTCTGTTCCTCATTTTGTTGGCCTATTCATATATATGGCTCCAATGTTTACCGAAAATATCACTTTTCTCTTAAAAGAAGTCTAACAATTAAAACAATTTAAAAGGTTACTTTTGCATCCTTTTAAAATATATTTTAATGGCGAATTTTGTAGCTGGATGGTTATCTCTTTAAATAAGAGTAAAATAACCACCCGACCTTCAATAATATGCGGACAGAGTACGGTGACAATTCTTTAGCTTACATAACTATACGGAAGTTTTTAATCTGAAGATATTTGCTTTATTGATGAAAAACGCTCAAAGAGATGACTGTCACTGAACGGTAGCCAAATCACGGCATTGATTGGGAATAAGCAACATTATATATAAGGGAAACAAGCAGAACGTCTCTAAAAATTAATACATATCATTCATTAACAGTTAGCATAAGTTGAGTAAACATACATGATTTATGTGTGCTAAATTATTTTACTGAAACGAGCATTTTGAATCGTTTTGTTTTCTGTGACTTACTGTATAAGCCTAATTCAAAGGAAATTCTTTCAACCTTTATGAAATGGCTCACTTACCGTAATGTTTTCAAAAGAACTATATTGTATTAAGCGAGATGTCATCCTTAGCCAACGAGATGCAGATCTTCAAATATAATGACAACTAATTTTTATTGGCTGTATTATGATGAATAAAAAATATGAATAAATTTGTAAGTTATGTGAAAGCATTATATCAAGGAGTGGCAAACCAGTAAAAAATTTTTCAACGACTAATATATTAAACGATCTTGAAAAATTTCATTTAGAAATAAATTAAAGTTGTAGATACGAAAATTAAAACATCATGAATATTCAGGGTACGACATTACAATCCTCCAGCAAAACACCAAACTACAATAGAATTAATATTGGCAAAGAATAATACTTGGGATATTTATGACACCAGGTCGCAAGAGCTCTTACTTCTGAAAAGAGAAATTATTGTTGTTGATATTCAACCATATTCTGTTACATCTGACATTAAATTTTATAGTTTTATTGTAGACATTTGTCCAAATTACAGTATTCTATCAAAATGTTATTGCAGTAAAAATAAATGTAAATATATTTACTAACGTAAAAACAAAGATCCAATCGTCGTTTTGGTGAAATTAGCAACATTTATTTGACTTGACATTTGGATATCTACTAGAAATAATTTCCCCTTTCTGAGTTCATTGGACTTCAAATGACATTCAACAGTGTGCAATTGTGCGGAGGTAATATGAAGAATATCATTATAACTGAACTGAATATGTGATATAAATCTCAAGGAGCTGTGATTTGGGTTAATGCAAATGATAATACGTTCGTAAAAAGTGATCACGTGTGATAACAAAATAAATAAGTATAAAAGCTTGTTAACAAATACAGCATGACATGGGTTAGGATTGGAACCGATAAAAAAAAGAATTACTAAAATTTGAAGAAATAATTATTAGTTTTCTAATAAAAACTCGTGGAAAGTTGCGTTAATAAGCACTATGTAATACCTGTTTACATATCTGAATAATGTATTGACTGTATTGAACCTTATCCAAGTTGAAAACTTTTATGACAGTATATTTTACAGTCATTCTTATAACACATACAAACATAAAAACTCATATATTTATACATATATATGTGTGTATATATATATATATACACATGTACATACATATATGTGCCAATGTTTATATGTATGAAGTATGCGTCTATTCAGCAATTCAACGATTTACCGATTTTCAATATATATATATACATATATATATATGTGTGTGTGTGTGTGTGTGTGTGTGTGTGTGGTTGAGGCAAATCGAGCCCAGTATGAGCGGCTGAAACTTGGTATCGGGGGCTGAAAGGAGCAGTGTACGGATGGGGGCGCCAAATTCCTCTCGAGTATGACGTGTGCGGAAGATTATGTCTGAGCAGAGCTGGGCTGATAAGCCACCAGACTATTCATCAGCACAGTGGGCCACAAAGCAGTCTTGTGTTGCCAGATCTGACCTGTGTCAACTGTGGGCAGACGTATAAAGCAGCAGGTGGTTTGAAGCGGCAGTTGATTATACATAGAAGTGACCATCAAGAACGTGATACTAGTGGCGCACATGTCTGCACAATGTGTGCCAGAGAATGCCAGAGTTTGGCAGGGCTTAAAATCCACCTTCGTGCGGCCTATCACTGATTTGTTTTCGTGTTTCTGTATATCTTTTTTTTTTGTGTGTGCTATATCAAGTAATGGCAATGTTCGAAAACGAATTTGCTGCCACACACACACGCACACACACATACACCCACACTCACACACACACACACACACACACACACACACACACACACACACACATATATATATATATATATACATATATATATATACACCGATATAATATTAACGTTTTCCTACGAGTTTCTGTCAAAATGCGGCGTATGACACATTATCATCAGCTCTGAAATTTCAGAGAATATTTAATAGTAAAAAACACAAACACGACAAGCACTATATTAAGCCCCAAAATAAAAATGCATCACGCGTACTTGAATTTAATAACGTTCGTAAACATACAAGTTAACGTTTCAAATCATATTACAATTGTGTATTGAAATCAATATTTTATCATGATGCATGAGTTAACCGACGTAAGAACACACTGATAACAACCGTTCTATCTCAAAAGACACTTGATCTCGCACTTTGCAACGAGATGTTTATAGTGAGGCAAATACAATGGAATCTCGTAGCGCATCTTCACCTGAGCTGATAATGTTTGAATATAAATCCAAGTAAACCAATATAACAGTGTCCATGTTAGCAATCGTAGTCTCTTTGTTTCCCCCCTCTGATGTTTTTAAGTTTATTTAATAAAAAAAAAAGACCTTTGTCATTTCTTGACTTATACACTCGTTGGTGATAATAGAACGCTAACACAGTTGGTTATTAAAATATTTCGTTTATTTTTGTAAATATAAGCTTTTTTACACAGGAATCAACACTTATCAATGCCCGGAGGCTATTCGAGGATAAGGGTTAATAGGTATACATTAGTCAATATGGTTATAGTTTAATAAACATAAATAGTGGGAAATTTGTAAATTGGATTACTTAGGGGGGCGGTTCATCAAGAACTTGTTTACGTTGGACTTGAAGACAATCAGATTGTAGTCAGCTGGAAAACAGGCAATTAGAACAGAGTTCCACAGGCGTGCAGTTCTAAGGAAGAAGCTTTGTTCATGGAATCTACATTTAGGTTTAGGCATTGATAAAGAGTGTTGGAAATTATTGATGGTGGTTTTAGCAAGACGAGTGTTTTTCGTGAAAGTTTGGCGAGGGGTGACTTTTGTTTCAATGACAGAATGACAGGACTAATTGCGTGCTTGACAGGGTTAATGATAGTAGTGGTAGGGTATAGTATGTTGTTAACACCCTCCCGTGTCGCGGTTTCCACTCTGTGTCTCTTTCTTTCTGCATCTCTTTTTATTTGGCCCAGATGACGACGGCATTTATATCGGTATTGTTTCCAAAAAATGTGATCACTCACTGACCAGGAATTTTTCGTCCTAAATTTTGACCTCGCTATCAAGTAAAAAATAATAATGCAATAATACTGGTGAGAAAATTAAAAGCCAATACATACTATTGTTCAGAAATTCTGTAATAGTAAAGCATTCGAGTGGATACATGCGTTTGAATTGGTGTGCTGTGATTTTATCATTGCTCACGTGCTATCGGTGTTTTCTATACATGGCATTAATCTTTTGTAAAGGTCATCGTAACGTCCGAGTCACTGATATGCATTGATCCTGCGAGGTATCAAACACGTGTGTACATGGATTTGCATGCATACATAAATAATTACACAGGTATGCGCCTACACAATAGTATAGTCAATATGCATTATAATACGTGGGGCGTGCAATAGCTAATGCCCCTGGCCCACTTTCAGTTGTCTGATCTAGCTGAAATTTTACATGTGCTCTACTATATATATATATATATATATATATATATATATATGTGTGTGTGTGTGTGTGTGTGTGTGTGTGTGTGTGCGTGTGCTCTACGGGTTATGTGGCAAATTACAGCTCTAAACGAATTGTGGTTTCTGTTTTACAGGTGTTTGAACTGAGTCAGATGTGAAATGGAGCCTGTTGAATGTCAAGCAATGATCCGCTTTTTGTATTTGAAAGGGTACCACAATTATAGGAGCCTATCATGCTTCACTTTTCAGGAAATTAATGGAATCTATCAAAATCAAGAGGCGAGGCAAGATCAGCAAAGGTGCCCTCCTCCTGCAGGACAACGTTCCGGTTCACAACTCGCATGTCGCCAGATCAAAAGCACGGGCGTGTGGTTATGAAATCCTAACCCATCCTTCCTACTCTCATGACCTTGCACCCTCTGACTTTCACCTCTTTCCAGCCATGAAGTTGTTTTCGAAAGGAAAGCGTTTCCCAGATGATGCAGCCTTGATTTCTGAAGTCACGTCGTGGTTGGAGGACCAACCTAGCGTGTTCTACAAAAACGGTCTTCAGAGCCTCATCAAACGATGGGAGGAATGCATAACTCTGGGTGGTGCCTATGTAGAGAAAGACTAATAACTGTATCAAGTTTCGTTGCTCTACTGCTATGGGAAGTGGGTTAGGGACATTACTTATTGCACGCCCCTGGTATATTCTTACACCTATAATAAGGTTTGATAATATAGTGTCATTTATGATCTTTATTTCTGGAGTTATTTCGAATTACTTTTTTTATTTACTTGATTATTAAATTATTGCTTTTTTTATTTATTTGATTATTAAATTATTGCGTAATGAACCAAATATGAGTTGAAAAAATATATTTCACATAGTAGTTTACAACAATTTAATTTCTACAAACAATATTTATGATAAGCAGTATCTCATGCATCTTTCGAGTATATAAAATATTGCAAATTAATTACAACGGATAACATGTTTAACATATCGTTAATGTTATAATTAAGAAATTTACGAAAGTCATGATATAAAAGTTATAAACAAGATCCCTAAATCAACACTTAAGTTTATAATTGCAAATGTTAAATATCGTTGTCCCAAGAAGAATTAGCAGTATTAAATTTGCAAGAGAAGCTTTGAATTCTTAATAATTCCATGTAAAGAATGGCAATCCAAATAATTCCATGAAAAGAATCAAGGTGTGTCGACACCTGTGACAAGACGAAAAACTGATTGATGTTTCAAGTTTATTCAGTGCATTTAAGACAGTGATTCTGGTAATCGGTTAGTTGTTCTTATTACACCTGACTATAAATATAATTGCACAAATTTTGTGGCAATACCAAATAACAGTGTGCTACAATATTGCAACAATTATTATCATTGTATCTGGTTTGCCTTGGCCAGCACATGACATCTTGGTCGCTGGTCTTACAATCTTGCTGGGGAATGGTGCTGCAGATATAATATTGTTATTATAAACTTATTATTTTTTTTTAAATCATCTACTTTCATTTTATTATAGTGAGCATAAGGAATACTTTCTAAATTCTCAAGCGAATTATACCTCATAGTTTTTAATAAAATACTTCACGTGGATAAATAGTTACGAAAAAATGTTTGCCGAGTACAATGAGAAATTTCTCACTTGTTTCCTTTTTGGTTTTTAGCACATGCTGGAGTGGATAAAATAATATTTTAACTCTTATATGCGTATTATTTTAGTACCTTTTTTCATAAAGTTTACATACATGTGTGTACACCTTTTTTATATTTCATATGAAATATATAGAAAAGATTAAACAAAAATGAATTAAAATTAAGACATTTTGTGTGGTTTCATTCTCACGAAATTGCTTTCAAAGAAAAATATGATTTTTAGCAATTTCATATCTAAAAATACTGCAGAAAAAGCCAAGAAAAATTAGCTATTAAGCAATTTAAATTTGACAACTACTACAAATAATATGATAATCCAATAAATCTTTATCTCGTAATATGTATGTCAACTGACAAAACTGTAAATTTGAGTATTACCAAGGGAGAAAAATAAAAAGACGATAAGTTTAAATATTATATAGATTAAATACATATATAAAATCATACATAATATAAATACACGCAAAAATATATATAAATATATTTCAAAAGGATGATCAATTGTTACATTTATACAACGTATTATGTAAACTAGATGCTTATGCTTGCACGAATTAAACTAACTATGCTAGCAAGAATAAATGCTGCACAGCTAGAATATATATATATATATATATATATATATATATATATAACTACTTCATTTACTCACATAAACTTAATATACGAAAGTATAAATTTATGCGTTAACTTTAAGTATTTACTTCAAAAGTGCTCAATACGTAGGTAGAGCTAGTTAGTAAGTTATAAAATATATATGCCAATTAAGCTACACTGAATATTCCGCGTTTCGCCCACTCTAGGACTCTAGAATGGATGAAACGCGGAATATTCAGTGTAGCCTAATCGCCATGTATATTTTATAACTTACTATATATATATATATATATATATATATATATATATATATATATATATATATATATATATACGAGTGTGTGTGTATGTGTGTTTGTGTGAATGAGGGAGAGAGAAAGATAGCCAGAGGGAAAATATATCATTGTCTTAACGTCAAAGATAGAAATACATAGATCTTCGTAATCGTCACCATTAAGCTTATGTTTAGTTTAAGTAACAAATAAAGCACACATCCATATATGCAAATGAGCATGTATATATATATATATATATATATATATATATATATATATATACATGTATATATATATACATACATGTATATATAGCACACATATATAGCTACATATATATGTTACCTTAAAATGTATGCTTATTATTTATGATTTATTATTACTAACGTATATTGTTACAGGTCTGTGTTTTCTTATTAATGTTCTTACATATACGTGTGGGTGTGTGTGTTCTCACGTATAAACATGTGTTTGCTATTCTTCTAATGACTTACGGTTTCTTCTTGCCTTGACGATTTCCGAGACATGTATAATACGAACTACCTGGTTTGCCTTGGCCAGCGCACGACATCTTGGTCGCTGGTCTTCCAATCTTGCTGGGGAGTGGTGCTGCAGACAGATTCATGAATGGACAGCAAGATGGAATTGAAGCGTCAATCTGTTTTATTCAAGGCAAGCCTAACATCTCGGACCCTGGTCGTCGGGAGAGACCCAAATCTCCCGTCTGCTTCCTCTGCTGCCTAGACGAAGCTCTCCCGCACGTTTCCATGTGGTCGTTAACCGGAAGTGTCTACGACCATAATTCCGTGTCACCCCTTAATTTCCGGTACATTCTAATCTAGGTGGTTCAAGGTGACTAATTCGCTGATGAGTACCCAAATATATGTTTATATATCTATTTCTAAAACTACCTATAAAGCAATTAAACTGGGATTCCCAATACCACACACACACACACACACACACACACATACACACACACACACATATATATATATATATATATATATATATATATATATACCCACACAGATTTGTCCACGTACGATCTAACTGGATTTTGAAGATGAAAGATTGCAGTCAGGCGTCAAACCCAAGTCACCTTACTCTGACTAATTCGCTGATGAGTACCCAAATACATGTTTATATATCTTTCTATTTCTAAAACTACCTATATAGCAATTAAACTGGGAATCCCAATACCACACACACATATATATGCATATATATATATATATATATATATATATATATATATATATATATATATATATATATATATATATATATATATATATACCCACACAGATTTGTCCACGTACGATCTAACTGGATTTTGAAGATGAAAGATTGCAGTCAGGCAGGTATATAGAAAACGCATAGAGTTGGTTATACACGATTACGTATGCGTGTATATATAGATAGACACAGAAAAAGAGAACGGGGGAGACGCACACATACAATGACTACGTATTTATTTATATTGACATGTTCATATATGTGCATTTGTGCGTTGTTTAGACTTTTGCAAGTATATTCATACCATATATGGTTTCATCTGTCATGCACGTCTGCCACCAAGTGAGTTGAATGTTTATCTCAAAACTCGCGTCAGATGTCACAAACCACAAACATCGTGCACGATATGCAATCCTACGCATATGCTGCTTCGGAGCAAAGAGAAGACTCTTATTCTGTCACTTTCGCATAAAAGGAAATAGTTCGCGGCTCGGACCAGAACGTGAGTGATCCAAAGTTTACTTACCGCTCAAGCACATTCATTTTGCTGACACATTGATCTGTTTGTTTTATAGTACTATTTCTTAATCACTAGATATTCTCACACAAGTTAGTACTAGTGATCGCTTACTGATAAAAACAAGTGATATTTCATAGTGTCTGAATAACAAGTCTCTTCAAAAAGCATCTCGAGGATAAGTGTCAATAAGTGTCAGCCTTGCTATTCTTCCTTAGCTTTCGGGGCAAGATCACAGTGTAGTATCTTTTTTTATGCTACACTTCATTTTTTTCTGTCCTCCGTCAGTGGAGGAGAACTCCTTGTCAATTGACACAGTTTTTATTTTCGTTCCTATCCAGAGTGCCCCTTTTGGGGTAGCTAGATTTTCCTCACGTGAAAAAACTCTTTGCCTGTCAGTAGGTAAGTAAATAGGAACACAGTAATGGTTGGTAATGATGGTGAGAGTCCAGCAGAATCCGATTATTTAAAAAGACGGATCAACAAAAATGTGTTTACATTAAACTTGAAAACGACAATGTTGTAGTCACATTTTAAGCAGCCCCGCGATATTTTTTATATAGACGTGTAATTCTATAAAAAAAAAAAAAAACTTTGGTAGCTGATTTTTTTTTTTTTAGTTTAGGCACATAATAATACTTATAGTGTTGTAGAAGGAAAGTATTTTTTCGAAACTCCGCTGAATTAAGGACTATCCACTTATTGTGTGCTTCCTTTTAAAAATTTAATATGTTTTTAACTATTTTTCAAAGTGTTTTTTACAGGTTTTATTAACTACTTGTTCTTATATATATATATATATATATATATATATATATATATATATATATATGAAGAGCAATCGAAATGCAAAACATCAACATGATGATTACTAGGAAAATACAGCCTAATCATAAACTAGGCTTGACCTTGACTCAACAAAATTCATACAAAGCAAGAAATAACAAAAGTAAAAAAGAATAAAATGTAATATTTAGTTGTTCTTTAATAATTTTTGCATGAGTAAAGATTGGCTCGCTAAGCACAGATACTACACACACACACACACGCACACACACACACATATATATATATATATATATATATATATATATATATTCAGAATGTGAGAGATTGCATATAATAAATTCCACAGCCAAACAACGTCGCAGCCCACAAGAGCCATGACAGTCAAAGAACCGGAAGTCCAAGACTCGAGTTTCGCTCTCATTTGGGCTCATCAGTTAGACACATCCGAAACATCTGTCATGGCTCTTGTGGGCTGCGACGTTGTTTGGCTGTGGAATTTATTATATATATATATATATATATAGCTTGGGTGCTCCGCGTTGCTTGGGTGTTTGGAGGTGGGTGTTGAGCAAGCAAAAAAAGTAGTAGCAAGCAGGCAAACACGAACCCGTACCGCGGAGGAAAAAAATAACTTTAAAAAAAGTGACGCCATTGCCGTTGCGCCCATCGCCAAACCGAACGTGGCGAAGGTTTAAATTAAAGTAAGTAAATCGAAAAGTGGGGATGACTTTCGAAAATATCGACGAAAAAAGCGACCCCTCCTTGTAGAAAAGTGCCCAGTTAAGATTGAAAGAAATAATGTTATTCGAAATTTGTCGTCCGCGAGATCGTCCTTGAAAATGACACTGATCCGTCACCTCGGTCGAAATTTTTAGGCATACATACATACATACATACATACATACATACATACATACATACATACATACATATATTTAAACAGGCGGGTGAGATTTATATTATAGATGTCAGTTCGTTTAATAACTCGGATCTTATGTTGAACACTTTAAAGTTGAAATGAAAGTCGGTCACTTAAGCTCGCGTGTGCAGATCATGATGTTATAATCATTAGATCACTATGAAAGGATGTAACACAATTCAAAACTAAATGATTACATTTCAACCATATTTCCTGCGGTTCAGGTTTGCCCTGAGATTTGTTCCTTTCTAATGGAGTCAGATATAGCTTTGTGGCCGAGTTCGGATCTCGCGACCGGCAGTAATCGTGTCACCCTGCACTGATGATTGCCGAAAGGATGAAACACTAGTGTCTGTAGCTATTTAAACATTATTTTGGTAATAATAACATATTAAAAAGTATTATAATAATAATAATAATAATAATAATATATATATATATATATATATATATATATGTATATATACAATGATATGCATAATTATATAGTATCAATGTTTTTATACAGCAGGGACTAGTTGGTTCCCAGGTCTTCCACATCATAGCAAAATTATAACTTTATCGATATAGATCTGATACGACGTGAATAAAAAATATAGGGTAATCAATATATACGCATAACCTATTTTTTTAAAATTGTTCGAAAGTGGTAAATAACAAATTCACTTTTAAACAAAAAGGTATTATTTTAGGTGTGTTGTCAATAATCTCTATATAACTGATTGCAGTAACCAGGCATATAAAAAAAAAATTCACAAGTTTTTCAAAAACGTCAGCCTTGTCATTGACATAGACTCTAGTAAGAAAACATCTAACGTTTTTTTAATAGTTCATTTAATTTAAACCCTAATCGGACAGTTCGTATCGCAAGCTTAAACTGACACTATTGTATGTACACAAATATTTTAATCACCAAATTCAATCATTAAATCTATAATACTTTCTGTCGCTAGGGGAATTTCAGATTTAGATTAAAAACACATCTGATCTAAGTTTTGCTTTCTATAATTAAGGATGCATAGAAAAAATAGACTACTGCAAAAACAAGTATAATACAAGTAAAAAAAAATGTGTAATTACCCACAATATGACTCGAACTAAATCCATTACAACAAATCCCTCTAATACAATAAAAATAATTCCCATTTAAAACAACATAATCCAAACTCGAAAGTTTTTCAGAATCAATCAAACACATATAACCGTGTTAGGCGAGAGAAATGCATTTGTTTGAACTCTCTCTGTTTATGTTTAAAAAATTAAAGAATTTATTTAAATTGTGGAAACTCCTTTAAATATCTACATAGATATAGCACTTGATGAAATAATAAACAAAAATATTAAAATATCTAATCAAACGTGCCTAAAGTAGCACAGAGAATTATTACATCGAATAATAAGTAAAATTAATCACCTTAAGACAATTTATCCCCTAAATCAAATTGTAACTCCCAAAATAAGAATAATTGTTCACTAAAAATATTGCATTGATAAAGATGCTATGTATTTCTGTACAATAATCGAACAACCAGAACATAATGCTCCTCTGTATTACCACCCATATGAGATAATTCCCGGTGATCGCAACACTCATAATATTTATAACTTTACTACAGGAAATCAGGAAAAATTCTCTAATTAACAATAATAGTATCTACCCAATAACCCTAATCATGGGAATCTTCACGACATCCCTCTGACTACTATATAAGTTGAGACAATAGCACTTTAGAAAAAAACAATACAAATAAATTTAAAACGAATATCCATACCTTTCCATAATAGCAATAAGGCTCAGTCGCACTTCAAATCCCAAACTTATATTGGCGCCACATGCACAGTAATCAAAGTAAAACCATACGTATTCTTTTAATACTGAAAACATTAATAATAATAATAATAATAATAATAATAATAATAATAATAATAATAATAATAATAAAAATAATAATAATAATAATAATAATAAAAAAACAATGGCGACTACCAGCGAGAAATCAATGGTAAGCGGCTGTTGCGATGATGCAAATTCATTTGCAAATGCTATCGAAGGGGGCGGAGAGGTCTGGACGTCTGGGGAGACTTGTTGTCACTCAGCTTCCAGAGAATACCACAGATTTCCAATCAGATCGTTTGTTGATTTGTGTGAAAGCTCCATGTGAGCCAATAATAATAATAATAATAATAATAATAATAATAATAATAATGATATTAATAATAATAATAATGATAATAATAATAATAATAATGATAATAATAATGATAATAATAATAATAATAATGATAAAAATAATAATAATGATAATAATAATAATTATAATAATAATAATAATAATGATAATGATAATAATAATAATAATGATAATAATAATAATAATAATAATAATGATAATGATAATAATGATAATAATAATAATAATGATAATAATAATAATGATAATAATAATGATAATAATAATTATAATAATAATAATGATAATAATAATAATGATAATAATAATAATAATGATAATAATAATAATAATAATGATAATAATAATGATAATGATAATAATAATAATGATAATAATAATAATAATAATGATAATAATAATAATAATGATAATAATAATAATAATAATGATAATAATAATAATAATGATAATAATAATAATAATGATAATGATAATAATAATAATAATAATGATAATAATAATAATAATAATGATAATAATAATAATAATGATAATAATAATAATAATGATAATGATAATAATAATAATAATGATAATGATAATAATAAAAATAATGATAATGATAATGATAATAATAATAATAATAATAATAATAATGATAATAATAATAATAATAATAATAATAATAATAATAATAATAATAATAATAATAATAATAATAATAATAGTACTTAATCAAAAAACTAAAATTCAAAAATGTATCCTTCTTAGTAAAATAAGCTATACTGAAAGAAGAAAAAAAGTGTACAAGCCAGGCTCTAAATTTTGTAATCTTTCCATCTCAGAGGCAGTCAAGATGAAACTATCCCCGCAAGGTGAAAAAGTAATTAATTAAAAAATATAACAATTTCCACGATGTAAACATATGATGAAATTAAAATACAGCCAATCTGAAATCACTAAGACTTAATTTCTATCATATGACTCTCTATCTACTTATGTACGATAATATTCTTCATAACATCTTGTTTTCATCTAAAATTAAACAACATTAGTTCTACATCAACTCTTTATAGGCTCTAAAACTTGGATTTAAATTTTTATCTGTGGTCTCATTCCCCTCTTTCATTTCAATATGAATTGAGTATAACGTACAATCGTATTACACTTTCTAATGTACCAGCGTCCATAACATAAAATAAATTATTATTATTATTATTATTATTAGTTAGTATTTTAATAGTTGTCTGTAAGTCCATTTTCCTTTCATTGACTTTAAGAATGAATAGCTTAATAGTCTTAATAAGCTCATAAAATCTCATGTTTATAAGGTTTAGGGCTAGATATGTAGAAATAATCTAAGTAAACCTCGCTCCTTCCCATACCAATCTTGAATTATATTATTATTATTATTATTATTATTATTATTATTATTATTATTATTATTATTATTATTATTATTATTATAAAATATGGCCCGTCTATAAACCTATGCTAATCAATTAGCATTCAATCTTACTTCCGATCATAAAATTCAATTTGAAACGTAGTAATTATACTTAGTAATGCTATTTTAATATAAACGTTTGTTAGTTCACTCTGGGACACCCAGATTATAAAAAACAGCGTATGTAAAATAAACTACATGGTTGAGCATTTTTAATTATCTAAAATGCGAACATAGTTAATGAAAATACTTCCACATATTTGCTTTCGAAATATGAACGTGTAAAGTGTCAGTACTATTTTAGATGCCGCGTCGGCTCCCCTCGAGCTGCAGCTTTTTCTAACTTCAGTCTATACGACTATATGTGTAACTTTATTTGTCTGGTTTATATACTCTTCTAATCATAGCAAGCGCCAATATGCCGTTCCAACTTCTAAACCCAGAGCTTTTTACCTTCTCCATTCCTTTGTTTCTTATCCCCATATCTCTCCTCTTCCCTCTTTTTAAACTCTAACTTCGACAAGATACGACTAAGTTTGTTTATGACCAAGATATAGCTTAGAGAAAATTAGATTTCATTTGTACACAAATCGCCGATAAGAGCAGTTGAGAATTTCTTCCCCTTTTAGCTTATAACATATTATATTATACGTTAAATACCTTTCAAAACTTAATTATATGAAATAAATATATATCTAATTTAAGACTATTTAACTACAGAAGTTTATCGATAAAAAGTACATAAAAACTGCTTTTCAGCATTTTTCCTGCACTAATATCAAGTTATTTTAAGTACTATTCAAATTATTCTACTACACAGAAAATAATGGATTACTATGTATGCAAGGCTCGGATTTTACTTTTAACCCTATCATATGTGTGTTTTAAATAAAAGCAAAAAGCAATTCATTCTGAAATATACGAGTATTCATTAGATTTTACTGTTCCTTTATTCTCATTTTTTAACCATGGGGTATCCTTTTTAAACCATGATTTCAAATTAATTTTTCAATTCATGTATTAATAAGCAAATTTATAATTACGCACATCTGTTTTGCTATTACCATTTCCTTCGATAGGATGAGTCATTCATTAGAAATCCATGAATTAAGGAAAAAGTTTAATAATTATTTGTCATTTGTTAATTAATAATTATTTGTTATTTGAAAGTCTATATAATTTAATTAGGATTTTTTTAATTATATTAAGTCTCTGTCTCGCATATTAAGCTTCCCTTGTCTGCTTGGGATCGTCTTATAAATATTCATACTAATGTTCATTTGGACTTCATGTTTACAGTATTACACAATATGTAATTCTACGACATTTCATTATTTCATATATCACTTCTCTACAATTATATAGATGTAACATTGTCTGTGCGTTAATTCTTTATAGATTCCGAAACGGCTGAACAGATTTTCTTTAAAATTTACAGAACTTTAGTGTATAAGTTTTTTTTTTTTTACACAGTGATCACCACTTATCAAGGCCCGGAAGCCACTCAGGGATAAGGGTTATTGCAAGTACATTACGTTAGTGTGGAGATTTGATGAAGTGTTTACTTAAGGGGGCGGTTCATTAGGAATTTGTTAACATTGGACTTGAACACATCCAAGTTGTAGTCCAGTGGGAAGCAGGCAGACGGAACAGAGTTCCACAGGCGTGCAGTTCTAAGAAAGAAGCTTTGTTCATGGAATCCGCGTTTTGATTTAGGTACAGATATAGTGGGTGAAATTTTTCACAGTGGATTCATCTAGACGGGTGTTTTTCGTGAAAGATTGGCGAGGGGGGACCAGAGTGTTCTTAGTTAGGTTTGCCTCAGAATACTCCCGATAATTACCAATACTCGATAATAAGAACCGTTATTTTTATTTATCTATCATCGGTAAGGCATTGTTCATATTATCGCTTAGCGACAATTATAGAACAACGGGCCGAGAAAATTCTACTGTGCATATTTTTTTGTATTTTTGCATGACGTGATCTGTAGGTTCAAACTCTGCACGGACATTTCTTAATCTTTTTTTTTCATTAACTGCAAAGAATTTTATAAGACTTGGAAATTTCCGTGTGTGTGTGTGTGTGTGTTAGCGTGTTGTTTTAGGGGGGTGTGAATGACGTGGTCTGTATGTTCAAACTTCGCACATAAATTTCTTAATACTTTATTTCGTTAACTGGTAAGAAGTTTATCTAAAATAATTTTATAAAAAAACTATGTTTTTTAGAGTGCAATGTAGAATAACATATTATTGACTAAGTAACTGCATGGAGATATGTGACGCGTTCTTTACAGGTTATTTCACAAATTTCGATGACAATAAAACTATGGGATGTGAAATATTCGTTGATCATCATTCAATCCCATGCAATGTCCTGTCTCCCTAGTAGTAGTAGTAGTAGTAGTAGTAGTAGTAGTAGTCGTTGTTACATACATATATATATATATATATATATATATATATTCTACCCCACGTGCAGGTCGTGACCACTGCCACGCAGACGGAGCTCTGATGAACGACGAGTGCGCTGTTGCGCCGTATAACTAGCCGTCTACTGTCTTGTGAGCCAAGGTTCTTTGTACCAAAGCCCAAGGGTGAGGTAACCATGACAGAAACCTCCAGAGGAGGCATACATGACCCACCAGCGTGTGGACTATGATCTGGTGCCCAGCAACCTAAGTCCAGTCATGTATCAAATAGCATGGTGGGTGGAGAGGGAACCCATAAGACGTGGTGAAGGCAACCTTACTAGGAGAAGGAAAACTCTGATATAAAACCTGCGACAACTGCTCTTTCCAATGATGTTGACTTGTTATTCTTTTTGGTCCAATGTGGCCGTTGTTTAGAGAATAGGATTGTCTCAGTTCAAAGTCTTTCCTCACTATAAAAAGCTTCAAGCACAGGCATGACTTGATATGCAATGGAATACACACTTTGCAATCAGTGTGTATCTCGATAACAAAAAAGCTGGTTGTAGCCTGAAACGGCAAACAGACATTAAAAGAGGACTGGTGCAGATATGGGCGTGAATGGCAATAAAGGCTCTGGAACTTCCAGGGTTTGAAATGGTAGGTGTTCAGGGCACCACAACTTGGACCCGGTCATCAGTGGATGTGCTGGACTATAGAAGGTTCATAGAGGTGACCGTCTGGCACGTGCTGCTAGTTGCGCTCATGTTTGCGTCATTTGAGCCAGAGATATAATAAGTAATGGCAATACTCGAATCGAATTGCTGTAATATATATATGTATATGTATATATATAGACGCACACATATTCGTCCTTTCCCGACATGGGTTGGATTTTAAAAAACTGTCTTTTTTCGCACGATCTATGACTTTTTCTTCTATCACATTTTTATTTCAATTATCCTGAAGATGTCCTCTGAAACAAGGACGAAACGTTGATTTTTTAATAATTTCATTCGGTTTTTTCTATTTTTTCTTTAAACATATATATGTATATATATATGTATATATATATATATATATATATATATTAGAATAGTCAACACAAATCGTGTATACCCTCCTCATATATATTGACCTATTTTTAACTATAGATTAATACGTTCTTGCAAAACAAGAATTTATATATATATATATATATATATATATATATATATACATACATACATACATACATACATACGTACATACATACATATATAAAGTTCTATAAAGGAAAATCTTTATGAATTCCATATAACGTTTAGCTGAAGTATATCTCAGATATGGAGAAGCCAAAAAGAGAAAGGGCGTTTTGAATCGAAGAAAGCGTAAGGAAAGGAACAAAGAAAATACAATGACATTAAATAAAGTAGAAACGATAAACCAGCATGGAGCATTTTCTGGTGTGTCAGATATGTATAACCTTTGACGCAGCTTTCTCATTCATTTTAATAGCTTACACGAACGCTGTAAGAGCCAGATGGTAAAGACTATAGACTCCTGTGTGTTTAAACCACAAGCAAACTATAACAAGAGTCTTAGATTTTTATTTGGTAAGGCAGATGTAATAAATATTGTAAAGGTGAATTAAATTCTTATTTTACGGAGAAGATATATAGGTAAATGTTTAACTAAGTGATATTATTAATTAACTAAGCTGTTATCTGGAAGACGATCGAGTATGAAATTAATTACTCATAGATTTTAAAATTAAATGCATGCGCACTAAGAAACAATCGAATCTAGAACCGTCAACATGTATAACGGAGAGAAACAACTTCTACGCAAAATATCAACATTGCTATAAAACATTTGATTAGTGTACTAACGACAAGCTAAAGTTACACGAATGTTTTAATTATACAGTTTAAAACTGTATCAAGCAATTTTAATATAAATGCTCAAGAATATTGTTACCATAAATGTTTGCTGTCCTGTTTATTATTTATTTAATCGTTTGCTTTTACTTCGTTTTCTTTTTACTTTTACGGCTACTTTTAAGAGTCTGTGTTCTTACCTTTTAATTTTACTTCAGTCAGAAGTTCTCAGAAATCAAGGGGCCCACAACCTGGGGCTAACACTTGAAGTCTATATGAGATACATAGATATTCGAATGTTCCGCTTAAGTGTTTTATTTCTCTAAAACTGAGTTAATAAAGAAGTTGAGAACATAATTTCCCTCTCCCCAATTAACCATTTTCATATATTGTATTATATCTTTTATTTTGGTCTCTTGGTCTTACTGAATTCCAGGACAAGAATTTATCTAGTCTGGTGGAGTATCCAGTTTCGTGATGTTACTTGAGGTAACATCACTTGGAGAAGGTGCACCATTCCTCGTACAAGATAATATGGGTTAGCCATAGCGAGGAGATCTTATATGGGCAGCGAATACTATGTGATTTTGAATATTTGGTCAGGGTTTACTTCTATGGAAAAAGTATCCTCATGCCAGATTGTTCTGACAAACTCCTGTACAGAGAGACCTAAGACACTCGAGGCCAGTGTCTAGTAGGAATTCAAGTTCTCCCCGGTAGGCATTCAAGTTCTCCCCAGTAGGCATATGAGTGTTGGTGTGTATGCTCTTACATATGTCACGTGCAGTTCACTGTTATATGAGTGTGTTCTTATCATTACACCGTTTCTTGCATTGAAAGTCTTCGCGACGTGTATGTGCCATGTGTAATACGTACATACCTGGTTGCCTTGGCCAGCGGATGGTATCTTCTAGTCGCTGGTCTGCCATCTCGTTGGGAAGTGGTCACTGCAGACAGATGCATCGATAAACAATAAGATGTTTATTTTTGTTCCTTTTCTCTACGTTAAAAAACGACCATGGTGTATAACTCTGTCCCGTAGGGAGGCATTGTAAATAGGAACAACGAGATGGATTTGAAGCTTCAATCTTTTATTTCAAGGCAAGCCTATGGCCTCGGACCGTGATTGTCGGGAGAAACCTGAAATCTTTGATCTGCTTCATCTGCTGTCTAAAACCAACTCTCAGCCCATTTGGTCGTCAACCGGAAGCCTACGACCACAATTCCTATGTAACCCCTAATTTCCGGTGCATTATCTTTAGGTTGATACCTATCAAACCTAACCTTTTGTAACCCTGCAAACTCGCTGATTGGAAATGAAAATATACTTACATAACTTTCTATTTTTAAAACTAACTATATAGCAATTAAGCTGGGATTCCCAATACTACAATATGACTATAATATGTTTTAATCTTTTCTCTGAATTATGCATATATATATATGTATATATATATATATATGCATTTAATATATAGTTGGTGATATACATGTGCATTTATATTTGTATATATTTTGTAGTTAGTGTTTAAAGTAAAAATATCAAGTTATAATTTCTGATCATTTATAAATAAGAAACAGAAACACAGATTAGAGCAATGATTCTCCGAACTCCAGTAAACATATTCTGTTTTTATATCTGTACATGCAATCAAAGTATTCTAAGCATGTCTTGAATATTCTAAACTAGGTAAAGCATGAGCATTTTCTTTTAATTATAGTCAGTTTTGTATAAATAAACATCTATGTAAAATGGTGTTTTCTAAAATCTTTGTTTTTAGTTCAGTGTAGTACAGTACAGTTTTCTCTAAACATTTAACATGGAATAATCATTCGTTTTGTTATATATTTTCTAGCTGAATTAAAATGGAATGATTTATGTTCGATAGATATAACCAAAGATACCCTCATTTTCTTCAACCTGTCAAAAAGATGTAATGTCAACCATGAATACAAACAGCTGTGTTTACTATTCTTTTCTGATAATATCAATAATGACAACAAAACCATAATATTTCGCCACGGCTGACGCGACACAATTATCACCATCGTCAACAACAACAGATAACACGCAGTACTATAAAAAGATATGATACATTCATAAAACTTGTATTCCTATGCGTATGGTACTCTACAAAACCTCGTCTCAGATGAAAAAAATTGAATTAGTTTACTAAACTATCACTGTTTTTACTAAAATTTCATCGTGATTGCCGACTACTGTGTACACAATACAATATTTTCTAACGCTTTCGTTCGCGAAAATATATGGTTGGTGCAAAAATAATGTCGTTTTTGACGCTCAACCTCAAAAACTCATAACTGCTTTCATAAGAAACTTTATTAATCGAAATAAAAACCATTAGAATCCACACATATTTGCCAATGAGAAACAAGTTTATTCATTCCATTAGCATAGAAATTCGAAGTTCTGGAAGCGATGAAATCATTGAAGGCTGATTCGGTATCATCTCGGCTTTTAAAGCATTTTTTCGCGCAGAAAGTTGTCGAGATGCTTGAAAAAGTGATAATCGGGTTGCGAGAGGTCCAGTGAATATGGCGGATGAGTCAGTGTCTTGTAGCCTAATTCATTCAGCGTCTGAATGGTCAGTTGAGCAACACGCGAGCGAACGTTCTCATGGAGAATTTGTCGGTAGTAATTCTCCGTCGTAATCGTTTCTTCTAGATTCAAGAAGCTGTAATGAATGAGACCGGCTGCAGGCCACAAACAGTCACCATAAGCTTTCTGAGGACAATTTCGGCTTCGGGAAATGTTGTGGAGCTTCTCCAGCATTCAACCCTTGTGCCAAACATCGCCGGATGTCGTAGAGGATCCACTTCTCATCACACGCCACAATCTGCTCGTGAAATGGATGGTTTTTGTTGCACAGAAGGAGCCTAGAAGACACCTCAAAACAAAAACTTTTTTATTACTGTTCAATCTATACGGCACCAAGTTATCCGACTTTTTTTGACTTCCCTATTTGCTTTAAATGGCGAACGACTGCTGAGTGGTCGATTTCGAGTTCACCAGCAACATCGCGTGTGGTTTTGTAAGGATAGGCATCAATTAAGGCTTTTAAATGTCCGTCATCGACCACAGTCGGCTGGCCGCGACTGCCTTTGTCTTCAAGACTCTCGTCACCATTACGAAATTTCTTGAACCACCGTTTTGCCACACCTTCCTTAGTGGTTCCTGGACCGAACGCATCATTAATATCACGAGCTGTCTCGGCAGCTTTTCGGCAGCTTTTCGGCCTAGTTTGAACTGAAACAAGAAAATCCTGCGGATTTGAATTTTGTCCATGTCGTCGAAAAGCCTGCAAAAAAATTATTGAGAAAGGTAACGAATAACGGGATTTGATAAAACGAAAAACGCACTTAAAAATATATATATATATATATATATATATATATATATATATATATCAATGAATTTATTCAGAAATCATATATAAAATTAATATTTGTGAGACAACTATATTGTTTTTGCATCAACTTAATATATATTGATCATTAACTCTACCTAATGATCAATGCCCTTTCTTGTGTTTTGATCAATTTCTTAAAGGTTTAGCTAACGAACGTAAAAAGTTATCTGGAACACTTACAGATGTACAAACTAAAACACACGTTAAAGAGTAGAATGTAAATCTCATGTCAGCCATTGTTCGTTTTACAAAGCGCCTATGAATTCTTACTCAAGATATGCAAATGAATTTCAAGCACCGTAAATAATATAGATAATACGTATAAGAAGAAACAACTCTGTTTTGTTTTTATTTTTTGGGTTTTTTCTTTTGGGTTTTCTCGCATTTTTCTCCTATTCTGTTTTGTCGTTTCATTTCCTTAAGCAAACATTTAAAATTCTAAATGTTATTAATATTTATAAGGTACTTACAGAAAGACACGTCAAAAAAGAAGATAATCTAAATTTTAAATGAAAAGAAATTCTTCTTTTTAATTGTTTAAGATAATAGATATATATTTCATTTTAATTTAATGATATCATCATTAGATATGCATCAATTGTATGATTAATCAGTCCAAAACAACTATCATTTTAGCCGTACTCGAGTGGAGCCTAAATTTTCCATAAAAATAAATTTTTAAAATCAAATATTTTTAATTGGCTACGTGTATAGTCGCAATGTGATAACTAGAACAATCTAGAAGATACAATTATGTTCATTTGTTTCCGATAAATACGTGTTATCCGATATCCGGATTTGAACTGCATGAAAGGTAACAGTAAGTCAGGATTCTTATTAAACTATATATTATTTCGATTATTCGAATTACTATTATCATATTGAGTGTAATTCTCACAACGTTTAAGCCGCTGTAACCTCTGACTAATTTCAGACGCATCTTGTCAGACTTATAAATGTTTATATCGACGTCATAGTTCTGTACGGAATATTGAAATGAATCCTTTCCAAGGAGCGTGCAATAAGTAATGCCCCTGGTCCATTTCCCATAGCAGTAGAGCAACGAAACTTGGCATAGTTATCAGTCTTTCTCTATAAAGAAACCACACAGAGTTATGCATTTCTCCCATCGTTTGATGAGGCTCTGGAGACCGTTTTTGTAGAACACGCAAGGTTGGTCCTCCAACAACGACGTGACTTCAGAAATCAAGACTGCATCATTTGGGAAACGCTTTCCTTTCAAAAACAACTTCATGGTTGGGAATAGGTGAATGTTAGAGGGTGCAAGGTCAGGAGAGTAGGTAGGACGTGGGAGGATTTCATAACCACGCGCCCATGCTTTTGATATGGCGACATACGAGTTGTGGACCGGAGCGTTGTCGTGCAGGAGGACGGTATCTTTGCTGATCTCGACCCGCCTCTTGATTTTGATAGCTTCCGTTAATTTCCTCAAAAGTGAAGCATAATAGGCTCCTATAATTGTGGTACCCTTTACCAGGAAAACTGCCACCACTACTCCGTCCTGGTCCCAGAAGACTGTGAGCATGACCTTGCCAGCGGAGGGTTACACCCTTGCCTTCTTTGGAGGTGATGAGTCCAAGTGCTTCCACTGCATTTACTGGGCTTTGGTTTCTGGATCATTTTGATGGACCCAGGTTTCATCCTGTGTAATCAGTCTTTTGAAAAACTTTGACTCATCTTCTTGGCACATCTCCAAATCCAGCCTCGAGCACTCGACGCGTTCTC
Organism: Euprymna scolopes; assembly: GCF_053919585.1. Classification (NCBI taxonomy): domain Eukaryota; kingdom Metazoa; phylum Mollusca; class Cephalopoda; order Sepiida; family Sepiolidae; genus Euprymna; species Euprymna scolopes. The sequence continues at coordinate 120,849,500 of NC_136488.1, forward strand.
GCTTCTGAAATGGTGTGAGCATCCTGGGAATCCATCTGGCAGACACCTTATGCATATGCAAATGATCATAAATCATAGTTTCCACAGATCCTGTACTAATCTTGATATCTTGTGCTATTTGGTTAATAGTAATACGCCGATCTTCCAAAATGGAAGGCTCAGCTTCATGGACAGATGCCTCATCAATGGCAGAAGAGGGGCGACCAGGTCTGGGGGCTGTTTCCATAGACTTCCGGCCATGTTTGAATTCACGATACCAGCATTTTACAAGGTCATTATCACCATAACTTTCTTTTATTTCATCATAGGTCTCTTGTGGTGTGCGTCCTTTCAAATACAAAAACCGGATCACTGCTCCACATTCAGCAGGCTCCATTTTACACCTGACTCACTTCAAACACCTGTAAAATAGAAACCACAATTAGTTCAGAGCCGTAATTTGATATATAACCCGTAGAGATATAAATCATTGCACATGCCAAATTCAGCTAGATCAGACAACTGGAAGTAGGTCAGGGGCATTACTTATCGCATGCCCCTCATAGTTTATTTACGGATTATTTTTCTCTCGTGTAGTCAATTATAGTCGAGTAAAATTCTTAAGCAAGCCTTTGTTTATTCTTAGTATTGCCTGCACCTCCAGAAAAGTGCAACATTACAGTGGTTATTACTTCGCATTATATGCGCTATACCACGTATAATAGCAGAAATGTAACTGCAATTCCATTGACTTTACCCTTTCTTATTCATCGCAACCTCTCCCTCACAGATGCGATGTTGCTAATTTTAACCTTTGTTACAAATACTATAATGACACGTGTTCCTCATAGTTGTTTGATCTATTCCTTTTTATGTGCTAGCTTTAGTAACTCGTTCGTCTAGAAGTTTCATCGAATTCGCTATTTTAATACCTCATTGTAATATAGCATTCTATTTCTGTAACTTCGTTCCAAAGAGTGCAACGTTGTGGAACTCTCTTTCTGCTCACTGTTTTCCGTCAATAGTCATTTCCTGACTTTGCAGTAGTCACCTTTCGTTTTTGTTAGCTCATTACATCAAGTGGCTTCATGCATGAATATAATTACACGTAATAGTTAACTAAAGATGATCATCTTATAAAAAACGAAAAATCTAATCGGGAATTAATTAAAATTAATGTCTAAAAGAATATGTAAATTAGCTAGATCTTTTGCAATTTAATGCTATTCAACGACCAATATATAAAAAAATATTTTTTTAAATAAATAGAAAAAAATGTTTTAATATGAATACTAATACACAAAGAAAAACAAATTTATATATATATATATATATATATATATATATATATATATATATATATATATATATAGTAAGTTATAAAATATATATGGCGATTAAGCTACACTGAATATTCCGCGTTTCACCCACTCCAGGACTCTTCAGGCTTATGTGCGAATTTTGTGGTTGTTTTCGTTTTTATATACGCATCTTCTGTTGAGATTTTAGTTAGCCAATCAGCTTTCTAGTATCCACCGCGCCCTTCCTATCAGCCAATGAGCATGCACTTATTGGACAAAGGCCTATTTGCCCTCTGGTTGACTTGTTCCTTTTTGTGTGCTCTATTTCTAGAAAGCTGATTGGCTAACTAAAATCTCAATAGAAGATTCGTATAAAAAAACGACAAAGAACCACAAAATTCGCGAATAAGCCTGAAGGGTCCTAGAGTGGAAGAAACGCGTAATATTCAGTGTAGCTTAATCGCCATATATATTTTATAACTTACTAACAACTATGCTACGTATTGAGCACTTTTGAAGTAAATACTTAAAGTTTACGCATAAATTTATACTTTCGTATATTAATTGTATGTGGGTAAATTAAGTAGTTATATATATATATAACATATATATATATATATATATATATATATATATATATATATATATATATATATATAGCAAAACTGGTAATTAGTAAAAACCTGGAAACTGTGCTCAATACTATTGCAGAGCAAATATGTATTTTTTTATTTTATTGCCGTTTAGTTACACATGTTTCTGTTACGTATCAGCGATCCAGCAACTTCGTTAGACTTCTGACGAAGTTGCTGGATCGCTGATTCGATTCGGTGACAGAAACATTTGTATCTAAACAGAAAAAACGGTAATAAAATCATGCATATATATATATGTGTGTGTGTGTGTGTGTGTGTGTGTGTGTGTGTGTATATATATACACAACATATGTTCATTTATTCTCACTTCGTAATGAACCCGAAAAAAGTAAAATAAAAAACAATATTTCGAAATTTTATTCATTCAAAACGAATCGCAAAAACAAAAACAAGTAAATAACAAACACGCACACGTGTGTGTATGTGTGTGTGTGTGTGTGTGTGTGTCTGTGTGTGTGTACATATGTACATGATGAGAATAATGTAAATAGTAATCCGACGAAATAGAGAAATAAAAAGCAACAAACTGCGCTATGAGTTCATCAATATTTCGTCTATATTCCATTAATCCACAGGAAGTCTCGAAATGAAGATGAAACTTTGATCAACTCATAACTCGGTTTGTTCATTTTTATTCATGTATATTTATGTATAATGATTGTATAGATTGGTTTCCTAGATGTGAATTCAATCATACCCGCGAGATTTTTAAAGTGTGTTCAATGGAGGACAGAGCTGGTATATAGTCAATTTATTATACAAAGATTCTTGATTGCATATGTGCATATATGTTTCAATGGAATCGAAATTTATAAAGATACATTCATCAGACCAAAAACAAAAAAACGATATTGAACCGAGAGTCAAAATTACATTCGTTTTTTATAAGTTATTCAGTTTTGGTTTGCGCTCTGAAAAAAAATTGTAGGGAAACAGTAGGGGGTTTAGAGGAAGATGTTGTGAAGAAAAAGACTGAGGATAAAGGAAGAGGAGGAAAGCACGCTCCAATGTGGTTAAGCTGTCGCAGCGAGGGGGTATTGGTATTATTTTAACTTGGTGGTGGTTTATTAGCTTAAGTTTTCGATTTGACATGAAGTAATATTACTCACTAATCGCATTTCTTTCCTTATCTTACGTCTTTATGGTTGTTTTTTTTTCTTTCTGGTGGAGACTTCACTATCTATTTAATTTATTGATGAGCTCTGTTTATTTATTTTATATCTCGATTTTATCCGTTGTTTCTCATTCCCAATCTATTTATTTGTCTGTTTATTTATAAGATGTATGTCCATATGGTCAAATTAAAAGTTAATGAATAGATATACAGACTTATTTATACGATGTTAGATAAAAGTGTTATACTGGATGGAAGTTATATTTTCCACTCTGCCGCGGTGTCTAAATAAATTGCATCGGCAAAGATGCTCATACATATATATATATATATATATATATATATATATATATATATATATATATATATATATATATACTTAATTTCGATGGTTGTTATTCTTTAATTTGATTCTTTTAATCTTTTTCTCAATATTAAAATATAATATAGATATATTTTATATGTTTATATGCTTCATTATAGAGATAAGTTTTCTAGATTATATACATGAAAACAGATACATAATAGCATATATTTGCCTATATTGCTGGATTATTCTTTTCTTAAAACTCTCTAGTTAGAGTACTTAATTATCTTTTAGGATCAGTTAAGTGATTGGTTTTTATTATGTAACGTTGCTTTACGACACTACTTCTCGTAGGTAAATATCAACATTCTAATTGCAAGCGCGTTAGACTCATAGATTATTTGACTTAATCGTTTGCGTATGTGTAATTATTAAGTATGCAATGTTGACTCACCTTTATCCAGTTGGGGCATATTGTGTCTCTGTCCGTGTAGTTTAGTATTAAACTAAAGGAAAATTAGGCATACATCCTACTAAAAGATCACAAACCCGACTTCCTATAAATAGCAACGACATTAATTAACCTCACTAGACCGGAAATTGGGAAAATCAGATAGAAAATTCGGGAAAAATACAACTTCAACCAATGAACTCGATCAAATTGATCAGCAATATTGCTGATAAGAAAAAATGTGCCTTCATACAATTTGATATTATGGACCACAAAGAAGCTCTTCATGAAATTACATTTCCTTAAAACTCCACTTGTTTTCCAGATCATAACACAACAAAAATAGCTTCTTCGACTTTGCTACCAGATCCGTGGACTTGGTAGAAGCCACAGATCGAGTTGAATTATTCATACTGCATAACATTACCCTAAATAGAGACATAAAAATCGATGATATAGATTAATGCAGAGACGACATCCTGATGATAGTTTAGGATGCCACAAGCATAAAATACGATGAGCTTAGAAGAAAAATACATGAGGTTATGAAAAAGTGGAGCCTTAAGGTGGAAATTGCCAGCAATATAAAACTAGTCAACTTTCTGGACATCACCTTTGATTTAGCCACTAATACCTACACACCACACATTAAAGAAAAAAAAACACATAAATACCAACCATCACCCCCTATTATTAAGCATGTACCTTAATGAATCAGACGTAGAATAAATAATAAATCCTTCAATAGATACAAACATATTTATAACAATGCACTAAAAATAGCGGATACAAAAAATTAAAATTAAATACAATGGAAGCAATGCAAATACGACTAGATTTAATAATCTAGGTAGAGAAATAAGCTGGTTCACCCCTCCCTTCAATCTAATGGTAACAACAAAGCTTGAGAATCGTTCCTACATCTTATAGATAAATACTTCTCTCCAGATAGTATACTAAATAAAATATTTAATAAAACACCTTAAAACTTAGCTACAACTATATTGAAAACCTAGAAAGGATAATAAAAAATACACTTATAACATATTTAGGAGAAACAATCTAACTGCATACACTAATAATAGTGATAACAGACAAATTGCCAAAACTGACCTTTGTTTTAGTTTATTAATGTTGCAATTTCTTATTAGTTTCGGACAATAATAGGTCCCTCTTCAGAGAGTTGAAGAGTTCTAGTTGCCTGTTTTTTTGTTATTGCAAGAAATATCCTTTTTAAAAAGTGTGAACATATCTTATTTTTTTATAAACAAATAAATAAAAATATGTTTTTCTTTTAATAAAATAATACTCTTTTACATGCCGAAATCAAATAAAACAAGGTATGCTCGATATATATAGACAACAATTTCGATTCCTCGTTAAAACATTCTTCAAATGAATAAAATATGGGGAAAAAAAAGACGGGAATAAAAAGTAGCCAAGGGCATCAATAATAAATAATATTACGTATAAAATCATTTGTAATATTTGAAAATGAGTACCATAATTACATTGATTCAAAAACGTTAATTCTTCCGTTCGTGTAAGTAAACTCTTAAGATTTCATGAATTTTTTTTAATAGGTTTTTCTTCTGACATCATAATGACCAAGCGTTTGCGCGTTCCGACTCTTTCCATTTTTCCATTTTTCTTTTACATTTGTTTTAGCTACTTAAAACGATTTTACGGAGAATAGTAACCGTAAGTACTCCATATGCGATATGCAAGGAAACAAAGACATAGAAAGAATTCGACAAAGTTTTCTTGTGTTGAATCAACAGATATTTATTTTCACATATCTCCAGCATAACGACTTGTGTCCCG
>NC_136488.1:120857631-120962631 GCF_053919585.1 Euprymna scolopes
ACTGCTCTCAGTCCTCGGGAAAGTGTTCGCTCTTGTTCTCCTGAACAGGCTTACAGCGCACGCTGAAACCTTGCTAACTAAGGCACAACGTGGATTCCGTGCAAACAGAGGCACAACGGATATGATTTTCTCACTCAAACAGATCCAGGAAAAGTGTATGAAGCAAAATATGGAGCTGTACATGATCTTCGTGGATTTTACGAAGGCTTTCGATACGGTGGATCGAAGCACTCTTTGGGAAGTCTTGCTGAAGCTTGGCTTTCTTGCACACTGCACTAGCCTTGTCTGAGCCCTTCATTCAGACACGAAAGCCACAGTTAAGCTGAAGGGCGAGCTCTCCGATCCATTCGACGTGCAGAATGGTGTCAGGCAGGACTGCATCCTTACTCCAACCCTCTTCTCACTCTACCTGTCAGTTGTGCTTTGGCATGACTTTAGACATTGTGATAAGGGTGTTTTTATACGATCGATCTAGGCCGGGATTAGACGTTTTCAATGTAAATGCATACAAAGCCGCAAATAGAACAACAAAGATACTCGTACGAGAGCTCATGGTTGCTGATGACACCGCATTTGTAGCGCATAGTCACGAGGATGCTCAGAACATAATAACTCGCTTCGCAGGATCAGCCAAGGCCTTCGGATTGAAGATTAACATCAAGAAAACCGAAATGATGTACCAATAATCCCCTGGATCACCAACAACAAGCCAGCCAATTAAGATTCAATGCCAAGATCTTTACAATGTCAACAAATTCAAATACCTAGGAATCACGGTCATGAACAACAACAAAATGGACGAAGAGATTTCTACAAGAATGGCTAACATCTCCATATCCTATGGAAAACTCAAACAGAAGGTCTAGCAAAATAAAGACCTGACTTTCAGAACTGAATGCTTGGTGTACCATCGTCCTCTCGTCACTCTTATACGCTGCAGAAACTTGGGCAGTGTACAAACTGGTAGCCCGCAAGCTCAACCCTATATGATGACACACCTCCGGCAGATTTTAAATGTCAAGTGGTATGATTTGTCAGCAACAGGGAGATCCTATCACTAGCAAACCTCCCAAGCATGTATGACCTGCTCATCCGGAAAAAAAACCTGAAATGGGCCGGGCAAGAAAAGAGAATGGAGAACTCCCGACTACCAAAACAGATACTGTTTTAACAACCGGAGGATGGGGTACGAGGCAAAGGCAGACCTAAGCTCAGGTTTCGTGACACCGTCAAACGAAATTTAAAGGACAGGTTGATCCCCACTGGAAGCTGGCAAGTCCTCAGTCGCGACCGTGACAAGTGGAGAATGATGGTTCACAGAAAGTCGTCTTCGGACACGAAGGACAGCACATTATGATATATATGGACAGAGAGAGAGAGAGAGAGAGAGAAAGAGAAAGAGAAAGAGAGATAAATAGACATGCATATATTTTTATTACAAAACTTCAGAAAAACATCATTATCTTCAGTTTAAAATCAAAAAGCATTTAAATATGGGCATTACCATGAGGCAGGTGTGAGTAAAGGTCGAGTATAGACCGACATGGATGGGGAGCATTATAGTCATCCACATACACAAAGAGCAGACGAATTCAGAAGGCATCTGTAGCTTTTAGAAGGTTAAAGAAGAGAGTGTGGTCTGATCCTGGCATCACATACAGGACAAAGATCTGCGGTTACAAGTCCTGTGTGCTAACCACACTGTTATATTAATCGGAGACATGGACATTGCATCAAAGGCACATTAAATGGCTTGTACGATTTCACCAAAAATGCTTGAGGCATATCTTAAATATCAAGTGGCAAGCACAAGTACCTGATACTGAATTCCTTGTGAGAGCATGTTGCTCTAGTGTTGAGACCCTTGTAATCAGATCTCATATACGATGGGTGGGCCACCTGGTTGGAATTAAAGATGTTTTTACGGGGAGATGGAAAATGGCAAGCGCCCTTAACACAAACCTAGGAAGAGTTTCAGGGACTTTACAAAAAATAATTTAAAAGTCTTACAAATCGACATCGACACATGAGAAGAACTTACTCTGCAAAGGTCGAAGTGGCGGAAGCTTGTATGTGAAACTTGTGATGCTTTTAGTGAAAACAAAGCAGGCCCACAGCAATCTGGTGAGAGATTCGCAAAGGTTTAATTGATGGTCTTTACCATGACACACAGAGCTGGGAAGGCGACACTTTAAAACGAGTGCTTGTGTCGAAAGCTGGCTACGTCAACCATCTTAAGTCGCACAAAACTCTTGTTCAGATCAATTTTGCACCTATTAGTCCGGACCAAACGATCTGTTTACCACGCAGCAAAGTTTGCAAGTCTACTGCTGGTTTGAGAAGACATGTAATTGTTCATAAGAATACGCCTCAATCTCAAGAGGAAGTCAACTCAGTGAAAATTGCTCAATTTTTATGTTACATCTACTTCAAGATGTGCAAATCTGAGGCAGAAGTGCCGAGATGGCATCAACGAAAAGATTGGGAGAATTCAATGTGTCGGCGATCATCTGGAAAGATGCAGTAATCATATATATATATATATATATATATATATATATATATATATATACATATATATATATATGATGATTGCAACGCCCTGTCAGACGAGTGCCACTCCCTCAGGCATTTAAAATCCATGAGCCCAAATGCATGAGGGATTATCTATACAAATATGATGTTACAGAGTCTTAGCTTTGTACGACAGCTAAGTCTCTCTCTCTCGGTTCAAAATGTTGAGATCCAGCAACAAGCAAGAGAAAGATAGACAGCAACAAATTAAACTGCAGACCAGCTTAATGCGGGTAATGGTCTTCCGCTTTATGTTTTTTTTAAATCAGAGATTTGCTTCTCCTAGAAAGGTTGCCTTCACTACGGCTTACGGGAGCCCTCTCCATCCCAATACACATATACACACACACAAATATACACGATGCTAGTTGGCGGTTGACCCAGAAAAAGAGTTCATTCGCCCTTTGGAAGGTCTTGTTTTTAATCCTTCAGGGAGACTAGCCGCCCTCCTCACCAAACAAGTCTGGTGGGGGAACCAGTTTAGTCGCCGGTGACCCGACGATGAGGCAGGTAGTACTGGGTTACATGGTACCAGTAGCACATGACATTACCTGACATAGTATATATATATATATATATATATATATATAGAGAGAGAGAGAGAGAGAAAGAGAGAGCGAGAGAGAGAGAGAGAGGAGAGTCTGTGTGTGGTTGTTCGATAAAAATAAACAAATAATCGAACAATTACACATTCGCAAATTAATCGTCTTTTTTTCAAGACTTTTCGAGATGAATAATTGTAAGAACATAGAAGTTAATATGTGAAAATATGTGGTACGTTTTTGGTGTTCAAAATATGGTTGTCTTATTGTTTTCGCTCAATCATAGCCGTTAGAATCCAACAACGGCGTTTTTTTATGAATTTGATTTAATGTTTTTCATGTTCTACTTTTTGTATTAAATGCGTTTACTGCGTTTAATACAAGTGCATGTTTTATATAGATATTATGTAACAAGTTTGGTTGGAAACGGTGATTCTGTTTGACTGCAATATTTGAGAAAAAGGACTAAGGGATCAAACACTGATTAGCATATGTTTAGTAAAGAATTACAGTTAAGAAATGCAGTAATGTTTATTTTATAATTAATTTTGATTTTCATGTATATAAAGTAGGAATTCTCATTCTCACATTATAATCCACTACGAGTATTTTGGAACCATTTGCTGCACAAGATCATACGATTTAAATATCTCATACTTTTTTCTTTCTTTCTTATATTGACAACGTGAAATTTGCTTAGGAGACTTATAACAATAAACAACATATTATGAAATAGTTCAGTCTTGGATTTCTTGAATAACTTTATTTTCCAGATTCACGCAAAGGCATGTGCCCGTTTGTTTTGTTTTGTTTTTATGCACACTGTTCAGTGAAATAAAACACTCTTACCTTATCCTTAATTTTATAACATTAAAACATTATATAGAATTATTGGGATGATTTCGGCGTTTGAGCACATCCTTTTTATTTTATTTCCTATCGGTGGTTGTATAAGTTAGTGGCGTGTATATTAGCGACTAAATAGAATTCTGTTGGGATGACATTGATTATGTCACGCTCAAATTCACAAATCATTTTAAATTTTCAATGAAATTTCTTATTATTCTTTTCATATGATTTCGAAATTACACCATGTTCCTCTTTGGAATTTACTTTATCTCTTTTCTACCATACGTATTTCTGTACGTGTATTACACTTTATTAGCCCGCTATATTGTAATTTAATGCTTAACCATATACCGTAGTCTGTGAAGCGTATTGACCTTCGAAATTATTAATTTATTGAATCAAAATTCATACTCTATACCATTATTCTCTTCCTGATCTTCAATCGTCATCGCAAACAATAAATTGCTGTCAAGGTTTGTGGAGTACTGCACCCAATGCTTTGCGTAACCTTTCTTTAAAAGACACACAATAAAATTCGAACAAGCAATGCGCATTTATTAAGGCACACGTAGTTTTATTACACTACAAGAGTCAGTTAGCTGTGTAATAGTTCGTTTTCTGTACCGCAGCCTGTATTTTCTCGTAGAGATTAATAGAGAGACAAGAGGAAAAGAGAGAGACAAAAAAGTGAGCAGCGCAAAACTTGTTATTTATTTGTGTCCACGAAAAAAAATGTGTCACAAGGTCGGTTTCATGTGGGATATAACCAGCTTCCCTCAAAAGGGGATCCTGTAAAAATAGAATTGCCTTAGTATAGATGGGTCTTCCCTTCCATTAACTAAACGCAATTAATTTGAGTGCCGCATCTGTGCAGACACTACGCTACAGTGACCAGCCCAGGACAAATACCGCAAAACTGATGTATTTTCATTCATTAATATGTAGTTCACTTATTAGTCGTTTTTTTTTAATGCCATGTCAGTCACCTTCAACGAAAGATATTTCTTTATTATGAGATAGCTAAACTACTTTTGAATTATCTTTCTGTTTCCATATGTTTGACTATTATTTATTGATTACTCATAGGTTCACTCCGTAACAGCTCATTCTTATCTTTGTAATTATATTTTAAATTAATATACTAGATAATTAGTCTGCACGAGTATATTGCAGATAAATGCATAGTTTACTAAGTTTCTAGTTGTCGTAAATGCCAAAATACGCAGTTCCTGAAAACTGATCTATTTTCTAAGGTTTATCTATTGATACAAAGTAAATTACAAAGCCACTTTAATTGGGAAGACATTAAGTGCGAAAGGCAATTCTAGTAGTTTTTTTAAAGTAACGGTGAAAAACTAGCAACATCTTTTCTGTCGTATAGCTTAAGAAAAACATCCATAAAAATAAAGCCGACAAAAGTATTGTTAGTCAAAATAATAAAGTGGGGTTTACTGATCCAATTACAGTAAAATAAACAATTAAAAGCATTTAATTTTTTCAGTCACATTGTTTTATTTAGGCAGTTTCGTCTTTCTTCAATTTTATTTTATCCCACCATTGAACAAGCGTTGTTGCCGACGAGAGAAAATTACTATTATCTGAATTGACTGATTTGAATATTGGTGTGCGTGTTAGGGTTTTATTGCTGTAATATATGGCTATATTTCTACTAGACCTAAATGCATAATAATTGGAATATAGCTAGACAAACCCGTCATGCAATTGTGTGTCAAATTTCGCTGAGTTATTGTAAACATAAATAGCCAAGTTATCAGGAAACGCTATGTACTTGTCGCACTAAACTTTTAATTTATTTGTGTGGTTGGTGGTTGCGAGAAACTACTCGTCTTTAATCTATGAAAATTGGTACACCTATAGACAAAACATTACCTATCATCATCCCCATATCAAATTATCTACATATTTAATCCTCATCGAGGAGTTTTAGCTATGAGGAAATCGTCACGCCTGAATTAATAAAAAAGATATGATTATTCATCCTTAAAGCAGGAAATTATAAGATTACAGAGGTCACACATAAATTCTGTATGGTCACACTAGCTGCCAATGCTTGATGCATCTTTTGCAGTAATTAACATTCAATTTCATTCATTTTTTTTAATATCTTAAATTATGTCTTACCGAAATATCTCTTCTAAAGTACTTTGATGGGATAAAAGTTGATTTCACTTTGCTTACAAATTCTTACTGTATAAAATGAGACCAGGAAGTTTAATACATTAGACCGATTATCAAAAACGCGCAACCTATGTTTAATTTATCAATTACGTACATTTAACATTCGGTCATTAAAAAATTAAGGGAATATTTATTTTCAAACAACTCAGCAACTTGGCATCATCTAACACCCCTGTCACTTTACAAAAACTGCAAGTCTAATAAACAGCGTAATAATATATGTATCTTAATTTTGCCTGAATAACAAATCGGATATAATAGCTCGCACCCCCTAATGTTTATCACAGCCATTGACAGCAGTAACAGTAAAGTTAAGCTTAACTAATTTAAACATAAACCGTTTCAGCCTGATGTTTTTTTCTAACTGACCTATCCTTCTTTTACATCATCTTTATTACATTTTTATCGTTTTATTTTCTCATTATACTCATTGTCATCATCGTACTTCTGTTTATAACAGGAAACATTTTTATAAATAATATCTAAACGTTTTCATTTTATCAACATTTTACAATCCGCATTGATTATAAATGACTTACTTACGCTTTAAAATAATGTAACAATGTTTACTCATATCCATAAGTGAAAGAGATAATACACATAACTGATATTCCATGTTGACTTGAATTATACTCAATCTTTTTCATTTTTTATGCGAAAACGACTAACGTTATGGAGGTGCTCCAGTCTAAGATTTCCATTCGTTTGATTCTTAGAACATTTCCAAATTTACAACATCACAAAAATCAAATTTATTTCATGTAATTCGCATTATCTCCCACATATATAATATATATGGTGTATGCATGTGCTTCCCAGTTTAGAAATGAGAACATATGCAGATTATTAATCGTGCTGAAATAATAAAGTTATTACATACAAACTATTTTTAACATGGAAAGAGAAGAGCATTCTGTGACTATGCTGTATTGACATCTAACATTTAATAAAGAAAAAATACCATAAAACACTGTTTTAACTTAACATCATATCAAAAATATTGTCCGCATTCTATATAAGTACAATAACATGTCGTGATATAATATCTACACCAATGCATCAAATCAAGATTGACTAAAAGGAATGAAAGAATTCTCTTGCGTTGATTGTATATTGCATGAGACAAAAAAGTACTCAGAATTGGCACAGAACACAGCACTGGTTATGACTGCAATTGCCTGACGGTTACAGCCAGTAAGCGACATTTGTAAAGCCATCCTATGCCCACCAGTTAATGCTAGTAACTGCCTCAAAACAACACTCACGTCCATTAACCACCATTGACAGCTAGAGGATGCCAGTGTCCAAAGATGCCCCACAGTGGAAGAAAAACTATTTAATTTCTGGAGCAGTGCAATAGATGCTGATATTGGTCATGGCAACACAAGTTGCAAGTAATCATATGTTCTGGCAATGACAACCAAGTGGAAGCCAGAGAATTGTATTTGGGCACAGTCATCAGTGCCGGTTATTTTCTAAGGTCGACAGTGTTCGTCATTTGAACTGCAGCCATCTCTCTGTTAACATTTTTTAGCTGTTTATTCGTAGTAAATAATTTACGTTACTCAGATATAATTTTGCACTAGATAATCATAATTTACTTTGTTTTCAGGGGGAGGTTCATTACCGAATCTATTTTGATGTTATGTCATTTTTCACTGGGACACGCCGGCACAATGGCCTGCTATTTATAAAATATGTTTTTTTATAACAGGAATACGTTTAAATAGATAGCGTGCCTTTAACTTACGGCTTATGACATGAGCATACTATGCATGTTGACTATAATAATCTAGCATGCATAGATTATAAATATTGAAATATCAACTTGTGACTCAAACGGGATTTAATAGTATGGGCTAACGGTTACAATGAAAAAAAAAACAATAAAATAACTTTTGATCAATACGAACGAATATTTGCACAGCATCTATATTATATTTCTTTTAATCTGTATGTCTGTTTGTCTGTCTGTTCCATTTTGTCTCGAAAATCTTGCAGAGATTTAATATGGAGCATTGTAATGACAAGGTGCATGAGGTATTCTGATATCAATAGGATGTAGTTATGATTTCATACGGATTAATAGTAATTAATGCAAAAATGAGCATAATTTGAAATAAAGGATACGTTCTAAGTTAACAGGATATAATTTTACTCGTTTTAACGAACTAAAACTCTAGTTGTTATGTATTGTTCTTATTCGTCTTTCTAGGCGTCTATTTTTGGTATACAAAAGTAATGGGCCCCAACAGAGAATGTCCACGCAGATGTAACAAAATATATTTGAACAAAGGAAAATAAAATATGCGATGCTTATGTTTAAATGAGTCTTTTTATGACTACATATATTGATCTTCAGTATTCGAGTGAAATGTTAGGCAACAGCTGTGTATAATTGACAGTCAAGAAGTGTTAACAAAAGACTGGGTGACAGATAACAAAATGGGCAATATTTAAACGGATATAACCATGACAGAAACGCACAATAGATAAAGTGAAATCTTTTCCTGTCTTCAATAATATGAAAAGAAGTCCGGCGTATTGTCAACAATTTGGATATTCATAAAGACTGGATATATCCAGAAAGCGTAAATTACAACTTTGTTTGCAATTTGTTTGATTTCACTCTTATGACTTAATAGCAAGGATAAGTTTAATCCGGTTAGACAATTAGCGTTTTAGAATGACATCTAGGTGTGCGAACATACAGCACTGATACCCAAAGGAGAAGGTGATGACTGACAAGATACTTTCATAACGAATTCCCACTTTATTTTGAATATAGAAGTTAATGCCGGGAGGGAGATATCATGACAAAGAAAGATAATACATTATTCCTCCAACTTGCGAACATTATCATGGAAGGGTGATATATAGCTGCGTACGTCATCATGGCAAGAGAACCGGTAATACCTCTCTGCCCAAAACAGAAAATCGTTATCCCTGAAAAGATGGACTATTTAAAACAGAACATGTTTTACATTATCGCACTTACAAAAGGAGGACAGATTACACGGGTGGGTTTTTCATTTCTTCTTAAAACAGGGAGAAGTAATTCCTGGGAGGAGAGTCTTATAACGACCGAGTCGATACTATACTACCCACCCGCATTAAAAGACAATACAATAATATATCTAATTAGTGTTTATCATTTAAAAATGCGTAGCCATAAAAAATAGTTTATGCTTCCTTGGCATTTTAGCTTAAAGTCAATGTGATGAACATGCCTTTTTCAAACTTGATTGAAGAGTATTAAAAAATTTACCGTCAATACATATATAAATAAATACTTTAAGGTGTGGTAAATTCTTTTAACAACTTAGTGACATTAGATCTTTGACTATCGAAGAAATAATCGCACATATATAATAAGAAGAAAATATGATAGTGCAAAATTACAATTGTAAAATAACAGAATATTAAATCATTATAAGTTGTTTACAAAATAAATATGCAAAATAAAGGCATTTTCGTGTGTGTAGTTTTTTGTATACAACATGTTATATTGTAACATCCAATTAAATAAGTTAAATATGTATACAAATAAATATAGTTACTATAAATGGAAAATCTTTTGCATTCCTATATGTATGTGAACCGTAAAGCTTGAATATTTTCTGAAAAAAGTGGAATCTATTTATTCATTTTTATTCGTACATACGGCAGATTAAAAGCAGATTATATGATACTACTGTAATATGAACCAGGTTTAGTGGCGAATATTTAGGTTTGGAGTCGGGCAGGCAGATGGCTATCAAAAGGACACTTAAATTTCTTTATAGTGGTAAGTTAGGTGTATCAAAATTTTTGTAGGAATTTTTGACACCCTTAACACGAAACTGCGAATAAAATATTAAAAAAACTCGTAATTTCTCCTTTAAAAAATGGTTGTTTATTTTCTTTATGGATTATACTTCCGAAATAAACTATTAAAGTTGTTTTAAAGATAATAGAAGTGTGTTTTTTTTTAATTAAAAACAAACAGTAATGAAATTAATTGAATTTTACGAGCTCAGTATTTTTCAATTTTTTAAATTTAAAAATCTATCAAAATGTTTCTTTTGATTCAATTTTTACGATATTTTCAGGGTCAATGTAAAATTTTATGCTCTTTCCAATAAACTGAATATAATATTTTAGAAAAACGTTTTTTTTTTTTATTTACCCCCCCCCCATTTTCAAGTGTCTATTAAAAAAATAATTAATTTACTCACCAAAGTTTTATATATCACAAATTGAAGATAAAATCAATAAATAATATATTCAAATGTAAGACAAAAAAATTAGTGTCTTTTAGAAATTTACCTGTAAAGTCCGAAGTTTAAAACCTTTTTTTTTTAAACTACGTTGATTGTTTTTTTTTCTTTTGTTATTATTTTTAATGAAACCTTGGTCCTTGCTCCTTTAATTGAAAAAAAATAAGGGCTTGGATTACATTTTTCGAGGAGTTATAAGTTTGGAAAGACGAGGTGGAATTATTCAATATTTTTCACGAAATTTCTGACACACCTAGTGGTAAGTATGTGAGCATGGAAAGAATTCCAAATAAAAGCAGGCTAATAAAATGAGCCGTTAAAATAGAAAATTATCTACTTTTAGTGGTCACTACGATGAAAGCGGTGAAAGTTTGCTGCAAGTCTCATATGTCATGGGTATTTACATTGGAAAGTTAAAACTAAAGTAGTTAAACGATACACATTCTGTTGTTGCGTTTTTGCGAGAATAACAGATTAGCAAAGCTAAACTTAGCTGCATCCACTTCATAAGTGTTTTGGAGAGATCTAACTCCTTTACATTATTTTTCTAGCCTCTCTAAGCATGTTTCAAGCAAGTCTTGTAAAACAGCAGCACCTTCATACAAGGTGGTTGTGAGTTCCACCTTTGCCTTATAAGCCAGACTGATGACATTTGGTTACAGACAAACATGTATTAATCACTATCCATTTTATCTGTCTCTCTTTCTCTATCTATATATCTCTCTCTTCATATATATAAGCATATATTTATGTATAAAGATAGACAAACATACACACATATATATATATATAACTACTTCGTTTACTCACATAAAATTAATATACGAAAGTATAGATTTATGCGTAAACTTTAAGTACTTACGTCAAAAGTGCTCAATACGTAGGTAGCTATAGTAAGTAATTTATAAAATATATATGGCAATTAAGCTACACTGAATATTCAGCGTTTCATCCACTCTAGGATTCGTCAGGCTTATGCGCGAATTCTGTAGTTTCTCGTTTTTATATGGTCCTCATCTGTTGAGTATTTTAGTTAGGCAATCAGCTTTCTAGTATCCACCACACCCTTCCTATCAGCCAATGGGCATGCATTTTATCGAACAAAGGATCTGTTTTAGAACTAGGTTAGTGGTTTAAGGCAGACCTTTTTTATATATATGAATATATATATATATATATATATATATATATATATATATGTGTGTACACAAAAAAAAAGAAAAAGGTCTGCCTTAAACCACTAACCTAGTTCTAAAACAGATCCTTTGTTCGAAAAAATGCATGCCCATTGGCTGATAGGAAGGGGCGCCGTGGATACTAGAAAGCTGATTGGCTAACTAAAATCCTCAACAGAAGAAGACCATATAAAAACGAGAAACAACCACAGAATTCGCGCATAAGCCTGACGAATCCTAGAGTGGAATAAACGCCGAATATTCAGTGTAGTTTAATCGCCATATATATTTTATAAATTACTATATATATATATATATATATATATATATATATATATATATATATATATGTGTGTATATGTATATGGGCACTTTCGTCGATTTTTGAGGTATGAGGTTCGTTATGACAACTTGTTCGGAAATCCACACAGATGATTTGTTTTTAGTAGTGAAAGCTTTGTGCAAAACCACCCTCACATTTTGGTACAACTGCTAATCTCAGTCAGTGCAACAGCTGCCACAAGACAATATTTCAATCTGTACTCTCCTACGTTAGATGTGAAAATAAATTATGCTATATTCCTTTCATTTATTTATAGAGAATTATCGGAAATTATCATCAGACCACATGACAACTTATGGTCCATCAGGACAACAACAGGTACACCTCGTCAACATAAAAGGCTAACGGGAAGACCAAGAACGAGATGAAGGGACGACCTGATACAGCACATGGGTTACACATGGTAGCGGATTGCTCGGGACAGAGTTAGATGGCTAAAGTCCAGGGAGGAGGTCCTCATTGTGTGATGAAATCCTGATTGATTGATTGATTGATAGTTTGATTGATTGATTGATTGATGCAGTATTGAATTTCGCTATCCATGGTCCATTCTGACCACAGTCAAACACAGACAACTGAATGCAAGAAAAAGTAGATAAAACAACTGTATATTTCCGATCAGGCTTAGTAAGAAGGTGGTCGAGGTTAAACCATCAACATTTATTTCATACCAATTTGCGATATTTTATAATAAAGATTGAACGAACAAACTTTTAAATCGCAGATTTTGAAATCGCCAACGATATTGTCTTGTTGATGCCAAAACGGGAGTGTGATTTAATGAAGTGACCGTACAGAACCTACGCCAATCAACTCGTAGAGGACTCCCTGAACCTATAAAACATAACGTGAATTGCGGAAGAAGGAAGTAGATGGCGTGTGAGAGTCAGGAAGATCCTTGTCACTAGCGCAACTAGATGATTTTCATGATTAATACACGTTGGTAAGCCGAGCGTCAAAAAAAATATTCACTATACATAAATAGAGATGATGATTTGGTTAGGCCAAGCAAAGAGATAAATTTAAATAGCGTCAGCGATGAACAAGGGAATGTATGAACCGATAATTAGAGAAATAAAGAGGAAGAGAACGTTCATAACCGAACAGAATTGATCGAAGAGAGTAGTTAAGAAATCAACGTCTGAATAATTTGGAGGGAATCGCCGGAATCAAGACTAATTAAGAAGAAAAGGAAATTAACATCGACCACTTTTGTCACTAATATAACATGAAACACAGCTGACAGACATAAAAGATATTTCCAATTCTCTATGGTTTGACACGAAGTCAGACTCACAATACAGCGCGTATTATATTAATGATGAAAAAGCATCGTTTCATGGTAAGGTCGTATAAATCAGAGATGCGCTATTACAATATTTCTTCAGGCAACTTTAGTAATTATTTAGTAGTAATAAATTTCTGAGTATTTATATCAGAACTAATGAAATTAACTCAGCGTTGCTAAATCTATATTTTACAATCATGCAAGTTTATGTATATATATATATATATATATATATATATATATATATATATATATATATATATATATATATATATATATATATATATATATACAGGGTGGAATGATAAAGAAAGCAACACTACGGCGTAATTTTTAAACTTTAATCGAAAAAATCAATTCACGTCACTTGATTATGTAATAGAGCTGATATCTAATCAATATAGCCGACTTCAGTCTAAATGACCACCTCGATACGGGTCCGGAACTAGGAGCATGAATGCCTTTTCCACAAGCAGCTGCTGGAGCTCGGAGAATACTCAGCGGATGGCGGCAATCAGGCTGGTTTTAGTGTTATTGAAGGTCATGTTTTTGATGATCTGGACGCATGACATAACGAAGTAGTCCAGGCCGGAGGAGGAGGAGGGGTCATTTTGAGAAGGATACAAAGTCGTACCACTCCTTCTGAAGCCAATCCTTGGGGGTCTTTGGATTTGTAAGCCGGCTCCTGTCACTCTTAGGATATATGCACAGCTGACTAACAAGAATACAGTCTGCAACAAAAAATTTAACCGATTTTTATCAAACTGGAAATGGAATCATGTCATCTTTTCTAAGTCAACAATTTTATTTTTACATCCATATGTGTGTATAAAAGAGAGACTACCCACTATTCGGCGGCTATTACTATGGCTTCAGTTAATACATTTAAATCTAAAATTTACATTGCACATCATTTATATAGTGTATAACTTACATTAGGTCTATCCTGTATATTATATTTTGATTGCAGAAATTCCCCTCCGGACCAAATTACCGAAGGCTTGCAACAACAGATACCACATAGAAATTTATAGCGTCAAGACTATTATCCACTACATTATGTAACTTTACCTCTTCAATATCGACAGATTTACGCCTTATAATAAAATCCTACAATTCATCCTAGGAGATAAATAATCACTATCGCGAAAATCATTAGAGGAAGTAGTTCCTAATTTTCGCTCTTATTAATAATTGCTCTCATGGCCTCCAATCTATATCGCGTAAAATTGCACACAGTAGATGGCTCCGTCACCCTTATTAACTGATTCATAGACTGATAGAAATAACATTCACTTCAGATTCGCAGGTTCAGAAAATATTGCCTTTCTCTTTGCAAATTCCACCCTCATTCGATGACATCTGTAATTCTCTTATTCTAGATTTTAAACCTTTAACAAAAACGAACGCTCCCGGATTATACACAACATGCCGTTTACAAGACAAGTGTTACGCCAACCTGGTATACTGTATACACACATGACACCAATATTACGTGTAGATTGTTTACTTCTTGGCTTTTCGCATATATTTAAACAAAACTAGCAATAAAAACTAACCGGATGGCTTGCATTTATTTTACTTATTTCATCACAAAAACTTCACGGATTATTCCTTTTAGTGTTATTATTGTTAACTTACGGTTCTTTTATACTGAATACATACACAAGTCGTTTTCCACGTTCATTCGTTCTCATATTACCATAACATGTTTTTCTCTGTAGCTCCAGGCGAACACAAAAGATTGCAAAACGAGTAGGGCATGAACTCGTTCGAGACAGAATCTACAAAAGTCGATTGAAGAAACATCAATTACAGACCGACATTTCAAACAACCTTACCCCATTCCTGGAGAGTATATCTCAGATTGATGACAAAACCCGCTTCAAGAATACCTGGACAGATCCTATAAGAAAGAATTTAAGGCGGTTAAGTCTCGCCAATAAAGAAATTGGGCAATCTAAAAGCTAAGGACGTAAGATTCCAGGTCCACTATTCACCAATAAGAGCCATTGTCAACCAAAGTAAACGTCAGCTAATTCCCTCTGAGGAATCAGTGCTAAACAAAAGTTTCAACTTCGCCACAACCATAAAGCGAATTCCATATTTAGATATGATAGCTCCAATAGAGGGTGCAGCCTTGAATAAACCCAAAGCACAAGGAGATGAACTAAGGTAGAAAGTGAGACAAGCACTTGAGTATTCAAAGCCTCGAAAACCGAACCTCTCAAAGGAAGAAGTATTAGCTATCAAGTCGCTACGCAGTGACAATGATATCATAATACAACCAGCAGATAAAGGCAATGCAACAGTGGTAATGGATAGAGCAGAATATTCCAAGAAATTGGCAGATTTAATAGAATCTGGTGGCTACTCTAAAGTGAAAAAGAACTCGACCCTGAAAACGGAAAGGAAGTTGTCACAGATCCTCAGTAAGAACAAGGACCTTATACCACCTGCGAAATACAGACAGCCAGTGCAACGTTACAGCAAGCTACCACACATATACGATCTACCTAAGATTCACAAAGACGGTATTCCATTAAGACCCACTGTCATTGCTCGAGGTTCAGTATGCAATCCGTTGAGCAGATTCCTGGTAGGTATAATCAACCCAATCATCGGCAAATCTCCACCATACGTCAAGAATTCAGCTCACTTCGCGGGAAATAATAATCAGATGGTGAGTCTAGATGTAGTGAGCCTGTTCACGAAAGTACCTACTAATGAGACTCTGACAGTGATACGGGATAAACTGACATCGGATGCTTCACTAAAAGATCGCACTTGCATCCCAATTGACAATATAATGGAGATGTTGACCTTCTGTGTAGAAACTACATATTCCGGATGGGATCTGATATATATCAGTTCACAATGGAAAAAGAAAATAATAATAAATTATCGTTCCTAGATTTGCTGATTACTCACACAGGTCAGGGGTTTATGTCATCTGTACACCGAAAGCCAACTTTCACTGGACAGTATCCATATACTGTAAAGATAGGAATGGTCCGTTGCCTACAACACCGAGCAAAGGCAATGTGTAGTAACATCAGTGCATATCAAGAGGAGATGGACAGTTTAAAAGAAAACCTCCACCGAAACAACTATCCAGAGAGCATGACATCATCGCAAAAAAATCTGGACCAAACACAAAAGAACACCACTCAGAGACTCACCACAGTCTGTATACCATACATGAGGGGTTTGCCTGAAAAACTGCAACGAATATATAATCCATATGACATCAGGACAGTATTCAGGAAAGATTCAACTCTCCGGAAACAGCTTCTGAGAGTCAATCCCCCTACAGAAAAAAATCATCACTAAGAACTGTATATATGAACTCCCATGTAAATGTGGAAAACTATACAGAGGTGAAACGTGTCGTCTGTTGAAAGTACGGTTAGAAGAACATCGAAAAGCCGTAGTACGTGGAGAGACTGAAAAGTCAGGTATAGCTGACCATATCAGGAAAGAAAAGCGAAGCCATCTACCAGTATGGGACGAAGTAAAAATTATAGGCAGAGAGGAACGGTGGGGTGTAAGACGGCTGACAGAAGCAGCACATATGCTGGGGAATAACCAACTGCTTAGTAGACCTAGTATAGAATTCGATACGATATGGGCACCAGTAATTATAAACAATAGATAATATATACAAGTAAAAAAACATTGATATATACAAGTAATAAGTATAGAAATAGATATACATTAATATATAGCAATAATTAGTATTAGTAATAAAATGGTGATATTTACAACTAAAAATACAAAAGTAGGTTTAAGGCTCCTAAAATTCGTGTCGCAGTGGTTAAAGTAAATTGTAAAAGTGATATTCTCTTGAAGGTTCAATCCTCAGTGTGGGCGATCGAAATATACATTTGCGCATTACTTAGGACCTCTATCCAGTCATGGCTGACGGAACAAGAGCATGCTACCCCCGTGAATTAAATAAAGGGTTCCGCTCGAAATTCCGTCCGAATTCCCGAGTTCGACAGAAACATTCCCGAGTTCGACAAGATACACCTGAAGAAGGTCGGAAATTATATCGACCGACAGGTGAAAATCACACTCAAGATGAGAACAGTAGTCCGATAAATAATAATACATATATAAGTATCTGTTTGAGTTGTTTCTCGCTATATTATTTCAAAATAATAGGCTTTATTTTTAAATCTAAATATTGTTAAGCTCTTTAGATAGAAAATATGCATGATAAATGCAAAAATCGCATTTCTTTATTTATTAACAGAGAGACTCGTCGTTGTCCAGGATTGAATAATGGCCAACAAATGTTCCAACCACCCATGGGGGACCCTTCTATCGATCCAGTAGATATCTCACTGCTGATGCAATTCTCTATCTATATAAGAGCCTGGTACATCCGAGGATGGAGTACTGTTGCCACATTTGGACAGAAGCTGCTAGAAAGGACTTGTTCCGTCTTGATAGAGTTCAAAATAGACTTTGTCGCCTAGGAGGAGGTGTCCTTTTCTCTTCCGTGCAACCTCTATCTCGCAGGAGAGATGTTGCGAGTTTGTTTCTGCTTTATCGTTATCTTCATGGAAAGTGCTCCATTGAGCTTCCATCTATAGTCCCCCACACCAAAATTTCGCAAGAAACACTCTTCTAGCTGAAAAGATTATTAATAATTCCCCCACTCTTTATATGTGCCTAAACCTAAACGTATATTCCATGAACAGAGCTTCTTTCTTAGAATTGCACGCCTGTGGAACTGTCTTCCGTTTTCCCGCTTTCCAGCTGTCTATAATCTGTTTGGCTTCAAGTCCAATGTAAACAATTTCTTGTAGAGCCGTTCCACTTAAGTTAACAAATTTACCGAAATTCTATTACTAATGATTACTATATTGTCCAATTGACTACTGTACACTCTTAACCTTTATCCTCAAATGGTTTATTGACCTTGATAAGTGGTAATGCCTATGTAAAAAAAAATCGGTTAAATCTCACATATTTTAATCAAATCGATTAATTGTTTGCTCTAGTTAGGGATCCCCGCAGTGCACAAGAAGGAAGATGTAACATGTTTCCTCGCAATGACTTAGTCTTATAGACTATAGTGCACTGTAGAAAATCTATCGTTGATTTTATAAAAATAAGCTGTAAATAACGGCTTCACTTTAAGTTGAAATACAAAAGTCAAGTACCATATCAAAGAACCAACTGTTAATTTTATGAAATTATTTTCACATAATTACTTAAATTAAAATTAAATGTATCATAGTGCAATTGTTCTCTAAAGCGAATATTTAGTTCTAACGCGCCCCTGCCTTATAAAAACCCCACGGTTAATTTTATTGATTAGGCCTGGCCTCTCTACTTGTGCTGTGATAAAAAAAATCATTTGATGTAAGGCTGTATAAGAGTGTTAACGTTGCTCCAAATCGGACTTCTTTCTTAAATCAGATATTTTCGATAATTGATTTTCGACGCAATCCGATAGAAAATCTACGTAAGAACTTTACCAGACAAATTAAAACCTTCGTTTTGAATTTAAAGAATCAGCGCAGCGTTTCTGATTGCATTGGGAACAAACTGACACATACAAACTAATACATACAAACACACATAAAAACTCACGCATTCAAACACACATACAAACTCATACATAGAAAAACACATACAAAGTCACACATACAAACATACACATACAAACATACAAAGGCAAAAGCACACATACAGACTCACATGTACAAACTCACACATAAAACACACATACAAACACATACAAACTCATACATACAAACACACGTACAAACTCACACATAAAACACACATACAAACACATACAAACTCATACATACAAACACACGTACAAACTCACACATACAAACTCACACATACAAGCACCCACACAAACTCACACATACAAACACACATACAAACACACATACAAACTCAGACATCCAAAAACACATACAAACACTCGCATATAAACTCACACATAAAAACGCACGCATACAAACTCACACATACAAACACACGCATACAAACTCACACATACAAACTCACACATACATACTCATACATACAAACACGCACATGCAACCTCACAAATACAAACACACACATACATACCTACACATAAAAACACACACATAAAACACACGCATACACACATATAAACTCACACATACAAACTCACTCATGCAAACACACACATACAAACTAACAAACACACACATACAAACACACCGACACACACACACAATGTCTCTGTTATATAAGACCAACTAATCAAGAACCTTGATTCCAGTAAAGCAACTGACCCAGACGGCATTCCAATTATAGTGTTGAAAAGCTTCGACCAGAACTTGTCCCCATACTTACAAAACTGTTTAAGCGTTGCCTTAAGGAGAAGTGTTTTCCAACACCCTGGAATACCTCGTCAGTTATGCCCTGTATTTAAGAACTCAGATGATAAGTCATTTCCCTCTCAGTACATACCAATACGTCTCTTGTGTGTCATGAGTAAGTTAATGGAATCCATATTAAATAAAGAAGTAGTCAACCACCTCTGCAGAAATAACCTCCTTAGTGACATGCAATATGGTTTCCGTTCTGTTAGATCTACAGCTGATGTGCTAACAGTTATATCCCATAGACTTAGTGAATCTCTCGACAAAGGTTTCCTTTCTAATGCGATTGCTTTTGACATATCAAAGGCCTTTGATAAGGTTTTACATAAGGGCCTACTTCACAAGCATCAATTGAAATGGATGGCTCTCGTCTTGAGGAGGCTTCATGTTTTGACAAGCTCCTGGGTTTGACCTTTACTCCTGATCTGAAATGGAACACGTACATCAAGTCCGGGCAGCTGGGAAAATGGTGGGATCCTTCTACCGCTCCAGAAGATATCTCACTACTGATGTAATTCTCTATCTCTATAAAAGCCAAGTACGTCCAAAGATTGTGTACTGCTGCCATATCTGGGCTGGAGCTTCAAAAAACAGACTATCCTGCCTTGACAAAGTAAAAAATAGACTTCGTGGCTTCGTGGGGGATGCTCTCTTCTCTTCCCTGTAACCTATCTCCCACAGAAGAGACGTTGCGAGCCTGTCTTTGTTTTATCGTTATTTCCATGGAACGTGCTCGTCTGAGCTCCAATCTCTGGTCACCCCTCGCCAATCGTTCATGATAAACAACCGTCTAGCTAAAACCACTGTCAGTCATTTCCCCCACTCTTTATCTGTGCCTAAATCAAAACGTAGATTCCATGAACATCATTTTTTTTTCTGAGAAGTGTACGCCTGTGCAATTCTCTTCCGTTTGCCTGTTTCCCACCTTACTACAACTTGGACGTCTTCAAGTCAAACATAAACAAATTTCTGATTAATCGCCTCCCTTAAGTAAGACACTTTATCAAATCTCACATACTAACTATTACTACGATATTATCCCATTGATTATTGTGCACAAAATAACCCTTATTATTATTATTATTATTATTATTATTATTATTATTATTATTATTATTATTATTATTATTATTAAATTATATGCCAAATTAATTCATTCTTGTTATCGCCATTCGCCACATTAAAAAAATAAATGATTAAACCAAATATTATAAAACTAGCTAAAGTACCCGGCGTTGCCAGGTTATATATGATATATTTGAATATTTTGTCCTTTATTTTGAATATGTTGTCCTTATTACTATATTATAATAAAATAGATTAAACAAAGCAAATTCATATTGGCTTCTTTTTCTACACACCTTATGCGGCGGGAGCAGTAGTGCGTTTTATTTTATAGAGGGCTCGTCAGTAGACCTAATCGTTTTTATAGTTTAATATTTTATCTTCTCGTCCTTCTTTCAAAATATGATGTAAGAATCGCAATTATTATTTAATATCATAGTGCATATCAGAAAACTGCCAAACCTCTTTTTGTTTTAACTATTTATTGTACAATATATGTATAAAGATGGCATTAGTAATCTATTCTGTTAATGAAATAATTAAAATTCAATTTCAAGCAGTATATTTCTGAGTGCTGGTAAATGAACCTGCAGAATTAATTTTGAAGAGCCTCTACAGAAACAACATTTTTTTGTGTGACTTCTATCAATTGTGTAAATGTAGAGATTTTAAGGACTTTCAATGCGCAAGCAACCAACATACAACTGACCATGAGAAAAGCAAGGTGTCTGAAGATTAAGTTTAATAACTTTATTAGCTTTATTTATAGACATGGGAAAACTAATTTTTATTCGGAATTGTAAACACTAGAACTGAAATGACATGTCAGAAGGAAGTAGGGGAATCCGAATAATTAACACCCTTAAAATTTATAATAATAGCTTCCAGAACATTAGTTTTTATTGCTAACCGTGTGCCATTACACAATTAAGGTAAATCAATATTTCTTAATAATATAACTTGGCCCCTTCCTTCAATATCAGGTTTTGGTGTGGCATTACAGGCGATTGTAGTGAATTATGAAATTCTACAGGAAATTCTATTGCCTGATCTTCATCAATATCAGAATCAATGGATTGATAAGAATGCTTAAACCCAGGCAACGCTTGCAAAATATTATTATTGATCAGTTATGCTACCATGAAAACAATGTAAACATTTTTAAAATAATTTTAAACAATGAATATCATTTTAATTATAAACATTATTAATATAAATATGAATATTAAATTATCAGAACATATTTAAAAAGATTAAACAATATAATTAGAACTTTTAATAATTATAAACTATGAAAACTTTTAAAAGCAATATAAAAATAGAATATTCTATAATTTTAAACTATGAAAAGTTTGAAGTTTAAGTGTAAACGATATAAATGGAATATTTTTATAATTTTACACAATGTAAAAAAGCTTTATTTTTAATTCAAAATTGAACCACGTGATTATTATTAAATCGCATGAGTAGTTATGAACAATACAAATTAATACTAAACACACGTATTCTTGTGCGACTTTTAATACTTTTAATGTGTATTCTCTTTTAATTATTTTGAAATTTATTAATTTTCACGTGTATTCTCTTTCACAACTATGGCCACCACTTTTCACATAAAATTATACTGCTCAATGTTCGAAAAACTACTCATCTGTTGAAAATAAAAATGCGATATTCATTTTCAGCATACCAGAAAACCAGTGAAAGTCGTTATTTTAAAGGACGATGTTAAGGTGGAGCCAAGTAAAAATTTACCGTTAAAAATTATAAAAAAAAGTTCGGTAGTTATGTATTTTATGTACCGTGCTGAAATAATAACGTTATTTTTTAAATTCATTTTATAACATTATTTAATAAATTCTTTATGCTGCGATGTTTTAAGTTATAAATTTAATTTATTTTTTACTAGAATTTCTTATCCTTTTCTTTTTCAATTTTTACAACTAGCGTTTTACTTTTCCATGTTTAAAACTAACTATATTACTGTTCATACTCGCATTTTTCTATTGTAATGTAATGTAGAATTATAAAAAGGTATTCGTTGTTCCGTAGTTTTGCTTATAAAGACAATTTTTAAAGCTTTTCATATATAAAATATGATCGTATTTACTTACTCACTGATGCGAATACTGACTAGAGTTGTTTATTCTCAACATTTAATATATATTTATCATCGTAGTAGCTATACAGCGATAGCAACTTTGGACACATAGAACTTGACAGCCCTGCAGACGTGTAAAATAGATAAGTGTATTTATATGAATTGAAATGAACTATGTTCATACGACCCCTAAACTAGTTAATCGACTATTAATATCATATAAATGATCAATATATTCGACGCAATATGGCTTCTAATGTAGCACTATATCGTTTTATTTCGTTTCATGCAAAGAAAAGTAAAGGGAGACGAGAAACATGTGTGTAAAATCCAATAGTTTTGATATTATATACTAATATATATTTCCTACATTTATTTCCCTTTGCGTGTTTTTAATGAATTTTATAGGCCACAACAGTTTTCAAATATTTCAGATCAGCATTCATTTGAATGCCTACTCATTCAACACTAAAAACAGATTGCCTTAATCACATGGGTTTGTTCAAATCGCATAAGGAAAAGATCTTAATTATTTAAGACACAGTATAAAGTAAGCGGAAAAGTTTTGGAAAATAGTTCTGTTTCATCTGTCATTGGACGAGAATTTATTAAGCCCCTGACTGATACATTAGTTTCTTTTGCTAGTCTATATCTTTATTATAACAGCTGTCATCGGAGAGTTTACTGGACCATGTGGATTAGGTAAACGATTGAAGTCAAAAGATAATTTTTATTGATAAAATATAATGCTTTCTTTTTACTTATAAACACATACATACGGTGTATCTGTCTGTCATATTTACTCATACTAGAAACTATGTGTCTCTCCGGTCTTATATTTTTACCATCCTCGGGAAATGCTGCACGACGAACGAGCATGTACTGCGCTATCTTCAAATAAACAGGTAATACACATGAAGATAGTCCTACGAAAACTGAAGAAACAGTCAAACAAACAAGCACAAAATGAGGAGTTGATGACCAGGCAAATTGTGTACATACTACATTACTCTCCAAAACTAATTGTGGTGTATTGTATCATGACGACAGAAAATATACTGAAATACTTTCCTTCCAAGGAAAGAGGAAATGCTTGGGAGGATATTATCAGGACGAAGGAACATATGTCTGGTAGTCACTCCAAAAAAGATAAGTTACTACACAATTCTACATAATGGAACTTTTGAAAGATTGTGCATTATACTGGAATAATGTAGTAAGCTGACTTCTGCAGTAAAAGATAATAAAAATATAATTTTGGCGGCAGACACTGATGCATGATCTTCATTATAATTACCAGTGTGATAAGTGTAATTTCAATTTCAAACGCATATATAACAAATCTCCAGTAATAAACGATATCGTAAATGCAATATTGTCGTTTGTTATGAATAAGGAACATTTTTAAATATATTTAAACGACAGTGTTCACATCCTATATAATAAAATGACTGTAGAAGTTCCCCTCTGAACCAGACTATCGTAGGTTTACAACAACAGGAGCCACACATAAATTCAATACATCTAGACTAATAGCTACTATCTTATGTAGCTTTCGAACATCATTTAAGGCACATAAATAAATTCATAATAAATTGCTACATTGCATTATACAAGCAACACCATCACAATCGCAACATCATTAGAGAAATAAGTTTCTGTTTTCCTCTCTACATATTTAGTCCGTCCACTGCTACAAGTTGTCACCGGAACTAATTCTATATTTTCAACAAAATCTGTGATTTCACCGAACGTAACTGGCCCACAGATATATATATATATATATATATATATATATATATATATATATATATATATATATATATATATATATATATATATACTAGCAATCGGTGCCCGGCGTTGCCCAGGTGTTTTGAGGTTAATGCTGAGAAAAAAAAAACGGTCAATTTTTTAAAACTTTGACCCCTATTATGACCTCTTAACATTTATTGTTTAGGGATCAAGTAAAGTTAATAAGTTAGATCCATGTCCAAGGAATCTATATCTAAAATATCACGTGTTTACTGTTTAGACCCAAAATTGTAGGAGGAGTTTGGTAGAGTTCTCAAAGGTCAAATCGTTGAATATTGACCACTTAATCGCCAAATTTCTGTCGAAACCCTATCACATCGATTTTCCCAAATCTCAGTACCCTGTATATCAAATTTCGAATCTCTAGGCTTAAAATTGACAGAGTTTTAGCGTAGGGAAATGCACACAGACACACAGACACACACAGACACTTTTATATATATATATATATATATATATATAAACATGTGTGTGGCATCCGTCAGTCGAAACGACTATGGATCAGCAGCGCCGTATTAAGATGTTGTTATAAACATAAACATCATATATATAAGGATAATAGTACGCCATATATATAACAAAAGACCATTATTTACTCAAATGAAAGAAAAACCCGGGGGAACTTTACCCAAAAATAAATCTATATTTTTTTGTGTGTAATGATAGTCTTATAAGCGAGTAATTAATAATTCAGCCATCTTGATTCTTAACCAAACAGAAAGTTCAAGTAGGGGGGTCATTTTTTTAACTTTGACCCCTTATTATGACTCCTTAACATTTATCGTTTTGGGCTCAAATTAAGTTATTAAATTATATCCATGTCCAAGGAACCTATATCTAAAATTTCAAGTGTTAAGACTACAAAATTCTCGGAGGAGTTTGGTAGAGTTCTCAAAGGTAAAATCGTGGAACTTTGACCCCTTAACAGCCAAATTTCTGGCCGAAACCCGATCGCATCGATTTTTCCAAATCTCAGTACCCTGTATCTACAAATTTCGAGTATGTAGACTAAAAATTGGCAGAGTTATTGCGTAGGAAAATGTATGCAGACACATAGACAGATATACAGAGACACAGACACGTTCACTTTTATAGATATACAAGCATTGGTACCCGGCGTTGCCCGGGTGTTTTGAGGTGTGTGCTGAGCAAAAAAAAAAAAAGGTCAATTTTTAAAACTTCGACGCCTATTATGACCCCCTAAAATTTATTGTTTTGAGGGCGCCTTAAGTTTTTAAGTAAGATCCCTGTCCAAGGAATATATATCTAAAATTTCAAGTGTTTAAACCAAAAATTGTTGGAGGAGTTTAGTAGAGTTCTCAAAAGTCAAATCGTTGAACTTTGTACCCCATAATCGCAAAATTTCTGCCCGATAACCAATCACATCGATTTTCCCAAATCTTTGTAGGTTGTATATCAAATTTCGAGTCTGTAAGCTAAAAATTAACAGAGTTATTGCGTAAGGAAAGGTACTCAGACACACACTCACACAAACACAGACAGACACTTTCACTTTTATATATATATATATATATGTATATATATATATATATATATATATATATATATAGTATAATATTTCCAATTTCCCTTTCATAAATAATAAAAGCCTCCATTGCCAAGTCTGTCCATTATGAGTGCCTGAGACCTGACAATTCTCATATTTATGAATCCAGTTATTTGCTTCAAAATCGAAAGCTTCCTTATATTAAACTACGGCGTCACTAAGAGACATTAATTTCCACCCCGTCAAGTTCATTATATGCATAGGTCATTTCAGAGCTCCCAAATATTTGCGCTTTTTTATATTAAGAGTATACCTGAAAAAAAAAACAATTAAAAAAATACGTAAGTGTATTTGTCAATTGTTTTATCACGACGATTATTTCGTCGTAAAAACAGGAACAACTTACGAATTTTCTTACTATCACGACGACTTTTTCGTCAAAACATAAAAACGCTTACAGTTTCCGAGTTTTTTTACTATTAAACACACTACGTGTATATTGCTGGTGTTTCAAACAGTTTCCACAATATTTGCGTCTTTTGTATTAAGATTTATCATGAAAAAATACACACGAAATCTAGTTAAACACACTATTTGTACATTGGCAATTTTCAAATAGTCGCATTCAATAGTTATTTATATATTGATAAATCTAGATCCTAAATGTTTGTGTCTTTTATATTAAGATTTCTCATAGCAAAAACAAAATACAAACACAAACAAAAGACAATCAACACAATACGGAAGTATATTTGTTGATTATTTTATGACGACCACGTCAAAACATAAACAAACTTAGTTTCTCGAGTATTTTAATGTTAAACCCACTACATGTCCATTAGTGATGTTTCAAATCGTCGCATTTAATATATATTTATATATTGATGAGTTTAGCTCCCAAATGTTTGCGTCTTTTACATTAATATGTTTTCTACAAAATACAAAACACAATTTATTTTTTTTTATTTTTTATTATTATGCGAAAAACTAACAAATACGGAAGTTTAATATGGCTATATTTTTAATTTTTATCTTGTGACTTAATTGAGAAGCTTAGCTCCCAAATTCTTGGGTTTTCTTTTAATTTATATCCCGCAAAAGAATAAATACGGAAGCTTATTTAACGAAATAAAACAAGCTTATTTTTCCAACATATTTCTTTTTATAAAATTCCGTGTTTTTTTTTCGGAAAAATCATACTAAACAAAATGCTATTATTCGGAAGATTCAATATATAAACATATATGAAATGCGTCGGTGCTTCGCCACGGTACATTCATTTTGGCCACGGTCGCCAATGCCCGCTATTTTACTGGACCGGCAGTAGTTCCCACTAATAACCTTACTGATTTTTTTTTACAGGTGGGTTAGGTAGCATATTTCCACCGGGCAACGACAGTTCACGGGTTCTGCTTGTTTTTCATATTTCAGGATACAGCAATAAAATATTTACATTATTGATGACAACTTTCCAGTACATAGTAAGCAAAATAAAAACAAGGTGGCCGAGTAATTACATCAAAGTCCATAAAATGTTAAATATTAAATGCAATATATGTGGATAAAAGAAAAAAAAACTACAGCATTACTTATATAACACGATGAACTCAAATGACTACAAAAATTGGTATAATCGGTTTAGAAACGTAGTACAATTATAACACACATATTCATATTATGAACACAGACCGGACACCGTAATAAAAATAAAGAATATAAACATGTTCATGTAATAAAACGGATAAAATTTAATTACTAGGCAGAACATTTTTACCAAATGGTTTGATTATAGAGAAAATTGTCTGGCGTGTTTTATAAGATGGATAGACTATTAAAATAATAGACAAGAAAGTATAAAGTTTACTAAAAAAAAAAAAACTGCAAACACATATTTTCATTCAATTTCCAGAGAAACCTATCAGGCGCCATCAGTGAAACGTCAGTTGTCAACAGATGGGACGAGAACATAACGAGAGTTTCAATATTTATCGAATAAAGCAGAGAGATTATACGTTCAATCCCCAGTTGGGGAAAAATGCTAAGACAAGCCGCACTGATGAGTTGTGATACAACGAAATGGTACAGTGTGTGGATAAACTATATATATATATATATATATATATATATATATATATATATATATATATATATACAAGTTAGAAACGTATTTCATCCAAGGCATGAAAATTGTGAAACAAAATGTTTTCACTATAGGCTTTAAAATTAAAGGTACAATATTCAATTTGAAATTTATTTATCTGCAAAGTGCACTTTTATAAATTTTACAAAGTAAGGTATAAGAATTTAATACCTTACTTTGTAAAATGTATAAAAGTGATCTTTGAAGATAAATAAATTCCAAACTGAATCTTTTACCTTTATGTTTAAAGCATATAATAAAAACATTTTATTTGCCAATCTTCATGCTTTGGATGAAATGCTTTTCTAACTTGTATCGTATCTTTTTAAGATTATATTTTATTTAATTTATTCATTTGGATTTTAAAAAAATTAATGTGGTTTTGCATGTATTTATAAAAACTCTCCTACTCTCTATTTTAGTTTGTATTTTTCCTCACACCACAACTTATTTTTTGCAACCCCCTCTTTGTATTATTACAGGTTTGAATATTCTCTCTGTTTCATTTTGTATATCTCCTCGCACCACAACGCTTTTTTGCAACTCCCTCTTTGTCATACATGTCTGAATATTGAGGAAATCGGATTTTTTTTTTAATATAAACTTTAAAATAACTATTTTAGATTAGATTTTTTAAAACTTCTTTCAGAATAGAAAAGCTTTACAATTTAGTAAGGAACATATTTCATATAGGTTTCATTAAAATATTTAGCAGATAACGAGAAAAATAGGGATGAAAATTTCAAATAACTGGTTCCGCTCAATAGTAATGGTCGCCAGCGAAAGTCTTTGTTATTGTTATCTATTATTATTATTATTATTATTATTATTATTATTATTATTATTATTATTATTATTATTTAAACCTTTTTGTGCCCTACTCTTTCGCGCGAGGACTAATATATATATATATATATATATATATATATATATATATATATATATATGGGGGGGTATCTTTTCCTTTGATAAGGGGAAATGACCAGGAGTCTACCGAGCAAATTTTATTTCAATGTAATTATACTTTAAAAGGACAATGCTCATAATACTGAAGATATATAATAACTCAGTAGATATATTTGTGGAGTTATTATATATCTAGAGTATTATGAGCACTGTACTTTTAAAGTATAATTACATTGGAATAAAATTTGCTCGTTAGACTCCAGGTCATTTCCCCTCATAGAAGCAAAAAGACACACATACACACACATTTTATAATTTAATAATTGTAAATTATAAATCAGTTTCAAAAGAATGAACAAAATGATTTGTTTGTTCATTCTTTTAAAACTGATTCATAATTTACAATTATTAATCGTTATACAATATATATATATATATATATATATATATATATATATATATATATATATATATATATATAGCAGTCCCCCCCCGGCTTTGCTCGGGCCCTATGTACTGTTCATAAGGTTATGTGCATATGTATATATCAAAAAGTGTGAATATGTAAAGTAATGCCTTTCTGTATAATAGTCTTCCTTAATTACCATAGTGAAAAGACAGGCATTTTCACTTTTATACATATATATATATAGATAGATGGATAGATTGGATGCAATATATAGTAATGATTTAAAAAGTATAAAAAAAGACGCATGCGCCACCACCGAGAATCGAAACTAAAACGTCTAGCTCACGACTGATTTTGCCTCTGGCGTCAATGACTGGGCTTTGAAAACATATTTACTCCAAGGTTGAAAATTAAAACATGAACGAAAAGCTTCTACCTAATGCATTCATAATGCCGGCGTTCGACCTGGCAAATTTCATTTTTTTTTAATTTTCACTTTTGCACCGATTTGTCCTGACTAAAAGCCAAATATAAAGTTTTGCATGGATTCAAATACCTTATATATTAAGTTTCATTTCTGTAGACTTATATCTTAAGGAGGAGTTTGGTAGGAAAACGTTGTTAAACAAAAATATATACGTATACATAAATATATATGTTGTGTTAACTATAAACTTTTTACGCAAATATTATGCAAGTATAAATCATGTAGATAATGCATGAATATAATTACACGTAATAGTTAACTAAAGATGATTATCTCTTTAGAAAACCGAAAAAACTAATAGGGAATTAATTAAAATGAATGTTTAAACGAATATGCAAATAAGTTAGATCTTTAGCTAGTGAATGTAGTTCCACAACCATATACAAGAAAATTGTATTTTCTATTTATATAAATAGAAAAGAGGGTTTTTAATATAAATATGAATATCAATACACACAAAAAAACGAATTAATAGGAGTATATATAGAAGATAGATAGATAGATAGACTTGAATAACGATCTCTCGTTTTTTCACGCTTTGGATGATTTAAAGTCTCCATAGTAAGAAGACAAAACTCACCACCCGGACGTATCTTTGGCGACTTCCGTTTTGAGATCTTGTCTGATCCTAAATGTGTCACTTAAATTACTTGTTCAAACAACTTTGTACATTATGTAATAGCTGTACATTTTCTAAGAGAAAGATAAGGAGAGCGAGAGAGAGAGAGAGAAACAGGCACATTTAAACCACCATTACTAAATTAGTTCTTTAGTCGTTTTACCTTACTCTCATGGCCGTTTGAACTGAGCCCTTGTTTTGTGTACCTCTGTAGTTAACTAAAGTTGGTAAAAGTAAACATGAAGTTGTTTAACGGAACTGATGTAAGAAGCAAACCTCTGTTATCAAATGAGGGCATACATTTTTTTTACCATCAATTATTCAGCAATTTTTGTGACTAACCATAGGACTTTTCTAAATACACCTCCACGTTAGCATATGTCAGAACATTTTTCTGAATAGAGAACAAATAACGTGAATCATGATATTATAATGGTATTTGAATGCATTTTAAACTACTCCCCAGACCATACGTGTTTCGACTTACCGGTTCTTATGAAAATCGTCTGATTTATTTGCCATCTAGTCAGAACAGTAAAGAACGAAATAGCGCCTGGGCTGTTCACGTGATCTTACCGAAGTTTGAAAATCATCAATTCATAAAATAGCGTCTACAGGATAATATTATTAGAGCAAATTATGATGACATCCCCTCCATTTAACACAATACAGTACATATCGTAATTTAATCGTCAGAACGAGCCTGACTACGAAGGGCGTATAATTCAGTGCTTGGAGATGTAAACATTTGCATCATACCCTCCTTAAATACACAGGCACAGAAAATGGCCAACATCTAGGCGCTCACAAGTCTACGATAAGTCAATTGGGAAATATTTATAGTTGTGAAAAATCTGCACTGAAGTGTACAAAGATTAGCTTTCTGTGTTGCACATAGAAAAAATGAAAAATTACTTTCAAGGAACAACTCTCTTCGAGATTCGAAAAAATGAAGCAATTACTTTCAAGGAACAACTCTCTGTAAACAGACTTAACTCACTACTAGAAGGTTATGCGTCTACGTTGTTTATATATATATATATATATATATATATATATATATATATATATATATATATACATTATAGTAGAAAATAATTTCATATATATATATGAAATTATTTTCCACTATAATAATTAAATACCCACAGACAATAGTGTTTCATCCTTTCGAGAATCTTCAGTACAGATTCGAACCCGACAAAACGAGCAATCTCTGGCTCGATTAACAATGACCGTATCCAATCGGCTACCATAAACCGCAAGAAATAACATTGAGTTAAAACATTTATTTTTAAATTTTAAATTTATTTTTAAATGTTTTTAACGTCAGTCACCGTGATCTAATCGTTATACGTTGATCTATATATGGGGGGGGGTATAGGTATGCTTCCTTCTCTCTATAACTCTTTCTTTCTATCTCTCTCTCTCTCTCTCTCTCTATATATATATATATATATATATATATATACACAGAGAGAGAGAGAGAGGGGAGAGAGGGAGAGGGAGATAAATAAACAGATTTAACAATAGATACGTATAGTAAAAACGGCTTATTTGTATTTAATAAGGAGATGTAAAATTTTTAATCTAATGTTCGAACATAGACATACACAAACATATATTTATATAGAGCGTTATATATATATATATATATATATATATATGTATATATATATACATATATATATATATATATATATTTAAATCAACTTGAAATGCTTTTACCCAAAACTAGCTATTACCGATTTAATATATATATATATATATATATATATATGTATATATATATATATATATATATATATATATATATATATATATATATATATATATATATATATATATATATACAGGGTGTTTCAAAAGTCTTGGGAACATAAAGATTTTTAATAACTCAAAAACTATTAGGAGTTAAAAAATGAAATTAGTACCGTTGGAAAGGTTAAAGTTTCAAGTTTTGTGGGGAATCTTCAAACTTGCTCAATATGAGCACCATTCGTCACACGGCAGACATCTAGTCGATAGTCCATTTCCTGCCAAACGCGTTCCAGCATCTTGACGTCAATGGTTCCCACAACTTATTCGAGCCTTTAGTTCGTCAATATCTCTTAGAAGGGGCGGCACATAGACTTATTGCTTGACAAAGCCCCAAAGGAAAAAGTGACACTCAGTACCCCATATGCGAGTGCTATGCTTGTTAACTTTGCCATTCAGATAGAAGGTCGCCTCATCGCTAAAAACAAGCCGGTCATCAAAGCCGTTATCTTCCAACTTCCTTTGCATTGCAATGCAAAAGTCACGGCGAAGTGGCTTATCAGTGTCCTTCAACTTTTGGACCAACTTGAGCTTGTAAGGTACCATTTGCAGTCGTTTCCTTAAGACACGCCAGACAGTTGCTGGAGCAAGCTGAAATTCCCTGCTGGCTCTTCTCACTGATTTACGGGGGCTCTGCTGAAAGGCTTCCGGACTTGCTCAACTGCATCTTCTGAAGTTGAAGGGCGACCTGTTCGCTTACTTGGGCACAAACACCCATCTTTCATAAATTTAGCATGCCATCTGACAATGGGTTTCCTTTCAGGGACTTCTTTTTAAAATTTCCTGCGAAATGCACGCTGAACACATGTCCACGATTCAGTCTTTGCAAATTGGAGGACGCAAAACGCCTTGTCTTGTTTAGAGAACGCCATTACTGCACATGGAAAGATAAGACGAAAATCATTAGTATGACCAAAAACTTGATTAAGCAAGCTTTAATATGACACCAGTTTCATTTTTCTACCTGGAATAGTTCATGAGATATACGCATTTGTAATGTTCCCAAGACTTTTGAAACACCCTGTATATATATATATATATATATATATATATATATATATATATATATATATATATATATATATATATATTGGGCGTTATCGATATATCTTTTGTAGTATGATGAGCAATATATATCTGTGTATCTATATTACAAATTATTCCTTAATATATTATTTAGTAACGGTTAAGTAGAGTAGAAAATGAAAGTGATATTGAGATTCGTCGATATTGTTATCTGTGAATGCTGACGTAAATCCACTGCTAATGGAAAATAAAAATGTATTACCTCGATACGTGTTTCAATATATTGAAGATTCAACCCGGAGGCAATAAAGTTGAATTAGACTAAATTATTATAGATACAAATCAATATTTGCACTGGTCTTCAAATAAGGAATCAATCTACAATGGCCACGCTACATATACATGGCTATGAAACTATTAAAATCTAAATCACTTTCTATATACAACACTTTTTGCTTACCGACACTATATCATAGAATTTAGGTTGATAGTTTCCACTAGTATATCGCTATTTGGTATGATAGGTGCTCGTCTATGCTCCAATCTATTGTAACCTCTGTCAATCATCCACAGAAAACTTTTCTAGCTGCAATCTCTGCAAAGAAATTCCACTTTTCCTCTGTGTATCTAAAACCAAATTGAAATTCCATGACAAAGTTTATGTCCAAGAATTACATCCTGCAGAACACAATACCAGATAGATGCTTTCTGATTGTTTAAATTCAAATGTTAACAAATTCATTTAAAGCGTCATTTAAAATAATATAATCCTTCCCGACCTCATTAAACATTATCAATACTTGTAGTTTTGCCGTACCTTGAACTTTATAAACTCATTGCCCATGTATATCGAATGATTTTTCCGTGCAAGCTGTGATTCGTTAATTCATAAAAAAAATCATGGAGAGGAAAAAAATTCATAGCAAGAATATCGAATATTTGTTTCTATAATTAAGCTCGAAGTATCAAACGGGAATTTTACTTATAATACGCGGCTAATATATATATATATATATTGATATAATAATTGCGAAACAATTGTAACCCATAAAGAAAAGCACTGTATATTTGGTTTCCTTGATTTTGCGAAAATATTATATGCATGTTAGATTATGAAAGCTGATAATTATAACACTTAATTAATTGAGTGAATTAATTTTGACGTTGATTTTATTAATATATGAACATTACTGGAATTAAAAATTAAAAATTTTTGGTTTTAAAAAATATTTACAAGCTATATATAAATATATATATATATATATATATATATATATATATATATATATATTGAGTAAAACGGTTTATAATTTCGAATTAAAAATCAGTTTCAAAAGGAAAACAAACAAAATCCACTAGATTATACGATCGTTCCATAAACGATGTTCATTTTATTTAAATTGACAATGAATATTTGACAATTATTTGACAAAAGTTTTATTCTTTAAAAAGAAAGTCTCCTTATCGGTAATTATCAGACATTACACAGGACTAAAATACTAGTTTTTTTTTTTGGTGTCTTCAACTGCACCCCTATATTTCCTGATGCGGAGCCTTTGTTTTTAAAAGACAAAACTTTTGTCAAATTATTGCCAATATTTATTGTCAATTTAACAAAAAT
Source organism: Euprymna scolopes (assembly GCF_053919585.1). Classification (NCBI taxonomy): domain Eukaryota; kingdom Metazoa; phylum Mollusca; class Cephalopoda; order Sepiida; family Sepiolidae; genus Euprymna; species Euprymna scolopes. The sequence goes on from NC_136488.1 coordinate 120,892,761, forward strand.
GAACATCGTTTCTGAAACGATCGTACAATATAGAGGATTTTGTTTGTTTTCTTTTTGAAACTGATTTTTAATTCATAATTTTAATTCGAAATTATGAATCGTTTTACTCAATATCTAGGATATTAATAACTATTGATCTTATATATCTACAGTATTGTTTTCTATTATTACATTTACTAATACATTACAATAACTTCTGCTGTTTAGACTCCAGGCCTAATTTCCTCTAATATATATATATATATATATATATATATATATATATATATATATATATATAGATATACATATATATATATATATTTATATATATATACATATATAAATATATATATACACACATATGTTATATATATATATATATATATATATATATATATATATATATATATATATTTATATTGACTTATATCTGTTTAGGATGTTTCCTATAGACCACGAATCGGCGGGGCATATATATATATATATATATATATATATATATATATATATTTCATTTCAGACTAATGTGCTTGGTGTGTTTCGGAGTATTCTTACGTTGGGTTCGTATAGGGATGCACGGGATAAGTATTGAAAAACGATAATCGAAAACATATTTTAAAAAGGAAAATTCAATTTTTTTAAAAGAAATCACTTTCAAACAGGTTAACGTCACACTTGCATTTTACAAGTTTTATCACCGCAATAAGAGATATGCGCGGCGAATAAAATCAAGAGTATGTATTTTAGTAGACAGGCGTACTTTCGAAAAGACTGCTAATGTTTACATCATAATTAAACCATGATACTTGGTTTCGTTTTTTAAATTTTACTTCAACCTTCCATGTAAAAATAATTTTCTAAAATGATTAGACATTGAAGCGTTCGAAATGACGTTTGAACTTCAATTACAGCAAACATATGAACATATTTTTATAAAATCAAATGCGTGTTCTCTTCAGTGCAAAGTATACTACAATATATAGTAGACTAAATAACTGCGGAAAGGCATGCGAAGTTTCTGCTGTTACATCGCGGTGAAATTCTCAGCAGAAACAGACAATCAATCGACTTGATAAAAAATGGGTGAGTTTACCGATTTCAATGACAAGAAAATTATGGTACCATTAAAGATCTGTTGATCCTCATTCAATTCCGGGCTACATCTAGTCGCCTCATATAATAAAAATATACATATTATAACAACATATATAGGATCTAGAACAAACATTTACCAGAAACGCACCATAATATTATATTCATAGCTCAGTTGATCATTCTCCACTTCATCGTCATTTCCATGGGCAATTTCTAAATCCTTATTAATCATTGACTATCGCTGCGTTGCTTCTACTTCATATTTTATAGCGCCTATAATAAATATTATCGTGTATGATGATATGCATCGGCAGGAGAATCCAGTTCATTGATTAATCAAATATCTCCGATCAGAATAAATGCTGAGAATGGTGTTTTTTATCATCTATGCCCTGAGATCTTTGGAATGCATTATTAGCCTTGGTTGAGTTAGAACGAGCATTATAATCCATGAATAAAAACGTCCTCAGAAGTGGCAACGGAATTTATCTATTCAAGCAATCGTTAATCCCGTGCTGTGATCAGTTTATCGACAATTCGTTCCGCGCTGACACCAGATAATAAAATGACCTCTGAGCTTGGACGGCGACTAGATTTGTGGTACTTATCTCCGAAATAGACCCAGTCGTTTTCCCAAGTGTCACGTTGTTCAAGTGTCACCATGATCTTCTTGGCGAACAGAACACAATACATCACAAAAACCATATAACGGAGTCATAAAAAGTCAGTTTTATGGGAGCGTGCAGGAAACGCCCCCCGCCCCCCCATATATATATATATATATATATATATATATATATATATTTATATATATATATATATATATATATATATATATATATATTTTGTGTACAGAAAGTTGTTACTTGAGACAGGTCATTGGTACCGTCGGTTTCAAGCCCGATAATAAGGCCCGTTTAAGGTATCCTTATCAAGCTCTCTTCAGCCAATATTCGTCTATCTTATAACCGGAAGTGTGAAGTATATATACCTCGCGAATCCACGTTCAAATCTCATGATAAGGATAACTTAAACCGGCCTTATTATCGGGCTTGAAACCGACGGTACCAATGACCTGTCTCAACTAACAACTTTCTGTACACAAAATATAAGTACGCTCTTAAAATTTGGATTTTCCTTTTAATTGAGCACTCTGCTGAAATTCTTTTTTTCCAAAAAAAACTAATCATAATTATATATATATATATATATAAGAATTGTGTGATGGCACTTGGGCACTTCTCAACCAACATGTCAAGAATTTTTTTTATCTACGGACTTGAAATTTGATATATAAAGTATTCAGACATGTAGTAAACTTTTTAAATACGGTTTATTCCAGTAATAAGTACTGCTACGGAGTCGAAATTGATAAATTGGTACGTAAGAGCCACCGGATTTTTATCTGCATTGAACTGTTTAACGATTGCTCATGCTCAGTCGTGAAATACAACAGCTTCCTTATGTAAGAGTTGATTTGGAAACAATATGTAAAAGTCATATCACTCCGGTGTAATCGTTATTGTACTTAACTCACAGTCTTCAACTTTTGATTTCGATCTCGGCTCGAGTATTTTTTTTTTTTTTACAATAAGTAAACTTTTTAGAAAAAGCATAATACTCACATGCACATGTATCCGGTTATTTCCGCTTTTATTTTCTTTTACTTCATTTTTTGTAAAGGAAATTATATGTTACGTGTATTACCTACGGTATTTTTGTTTATAATCAATAAGAATGCTGCATTAATAAAAATATGATATTTTTGCTTATGTTACGGCAGTGCCGGGCGGCCTGCTAATGCGCATATATATATATATATTTAAATCAACTTGAAATGCTTTTACCCAAAACTAGCTATTACCGATTTGATATATATATATATATATATATATATATATATATATATATATATATATATATGGCGTTATCGATATATTTTTTGCAGTATGATGAGCAATACATATCTGTGTATATATATAAATACTTATATATATTTGTGTGTGTGTGTGTGTTTTATTTTTTATTACCATTTTATCTGTTTGGTTACATATGTTTCGGATGTAGGACAATGTTTACGATCCAGCAGCCTCGTCAGACCTTATATAAATGCTTGTTAGTATTTGGAAGAAGTGTTTTAGAAGAAATACGAGGAAAAAAGGGGGGGGTAAGAGATAATAAAGGGGAGGGAGACGGGTATCGACAATATTTAAGTTTTGAAGGTTAAAATACATTAGAGTGTAGTGGGTGTGGGGAGGTAGCAGATTCGGAGGCTTGGGTGAAGATAAATGGATATAAGAAGGGGGAGATGGAGAGAGGATGGTAACGAAAACAGAAAGGGGGAAAGGAGAGGGGGGAGGAGTTTCAATTTTTAAGTTTTACAATTTTGACTGCTTTTTGCTTGTTTAGCCACGTATATGAAATAGATGAGACAAGACAGAAAGAGGGAGAGAGAGAAAGAAAGGAAGAGAGACAAAGGGTATGTGTACGTGCCATTTGTTTGACAAGTAAAAGATTCCATTTAGAATTTTCGTAGTCGATATGAGTCGACTTGTTCATTTCAGTTGACAATGAGTTATTTTTAGGTAGTTAAGAATAATACATACGCTAACGCACGCGCAAATACGTATACATACATAACATACATATGTGCATTTCTACATATCCATATACAGACACATACGCACATACACACATATATATAAACAATGTATAAGCAGACATACATACATCTATATGCAGACGTACACTCACATATACACAACTCTTATACACATATACATACTCATACTTATACATAGACATATATACATATATATGTATATATACACACACCTATATATATATATATACATATACGTGGAGATATAAATCTCCAGTAAGAAGCAGATGTATATAAATATATATATATATATATATATATATATATATATATATACAGACATGTGTATATTTATACCAAGTAAATAAAGTAAAGTTCGGATAAATAAATAAGTAAATACTCGGATGTAGTTAATAATAAGGTAGACGCATTGTAAGATATGTTCAGAAAACATGTTGTTGGTTTAATATTTAAGGCTCTGTATTGGTTTGCTATGATTATTGGATAGGGATTAAGTTATAGTGTCAAAAAAAGGAAAAAATTATAGGGATCTAGATAAAAGTAGGGTTGAAGATAGTTTCCTTTCCAGGGCAATTGCTCTTGACATATCGGAGGCCTTCGATAAGGTATGGCATAAGAGCCTACTTCACAAGATTTCCAGCTACGGTATTACTGGAAATGTTTTCTCAATCATTAAATCATTTCTCTCTGATAGGTTCATAAGAGTAGTGGTTGATGGGCAGAAATCAGAGGCCCACAGTATTAATGCTGGAGTGCCCCAGGGGTCAATCCTAGGCCCAACTCTCTTCCTGATCTACATCAATGATCACCCAAAACACATACTTAAATCATTCGTTGACATCTATGCTGATGACACGACCATCTATGGCAACACATCAAAGGCCGTAAATGAAAAAGTTCTCTCTAATTCTATCTCCTCTGATCATGGGCACGTGGTACAATGGGGGGGAAGAGCTGGCTGGTCACTTTTAATGCATCCAAAACCAAGCTTCTATCTTTACATCATCAACGCTCTGATCCCCATCTGGCATCAATTGAAATGGATGGCTCTCGTCTTGGTGAGGCTCCATGTTTTGACAAGCTTCTGGGTTTGACCTTTACTCCTGATCTGAAATGGGAACATACATCAAATGTGTTGCCAGAGACGCTGGGAAAATGGTGGGATCCTTCTACCGCTCCAGACGATATCTCACTACTGATGCAGTTCTCTATCTGCATAAAGCCAAGTACTGCTGCCACATCTGGGTAGGAGCTGCTAAAAACAGTATATTCTGCCTTGACAGAGTACAAAATAGGCTTCGAGGTTTAGTGGGGGATACCCTTTTCTCTTTCCTGCAACCTCTCTCCCATAGAAGAGAAGATGCGAGCCTGTCTTTGTTTTATCGTTATTTCCATGGCAGTCAATAATTTTCCTCACTCTCTATCTGTGCCTAAATCCAAACGTAGATTCCATGAACAAAACCTCCTTAGAACTGCACGCCAGTGGAACTCTCTGCCGCTTGCGTGTTTCCCACCTGACTACAACTTGGACGTCTTCAAGTCCAACATAACCAAACTCCTGACAAACCAACCCCTTAAGTAAGACACTATATAAAAAAACCCAATACTAATGATTACTACAATACTATCTCATTGATTACTGTACACGCAATAACCCTTATCCCTGAGTGGAGTTCGGGCCTTGATAAGTGGTGATCCCCATGTAAAAAAAAGAAGGAATAGAGATAGAATATTGTATATCTATGTCTATGTGCGCATGTATGTGTATCTGGATGTTAGTGTCTGTATGTATATGTGTATCTATATGTATGCATGGGTGAACATATGTATGCAGGTGTAACTAGATCTGAGTTTATATGCATGTATGTGTTTGTATGTGTATATATACCTATATCCACAATACAGTTGACACTGAAAATGAAGTTAAGCTTCACTACACAAAGCACCATGTTAGGAGCCCACCCCCTATATATATGAACTTAACGGAACTACAAGTACCCGTGACTCAATATAATTTACCACCACTCTCATAATCTTTAACCTTTAAACCTTTATATCCCATTTTATATTTTTTCTAGACACTATAAATTAATACCTATCAATAAGCAGAGCAAATCAATACAAACCCCTAAATATTAAACCAACAACATGAATTTTGAACATATCTTACAATACGTCTACCTTACCCCGCATTATTAATTACACACCCTTATTTATTATTTATTTATTTATCTATCCTAACTTTACTTACTTAGTATAAATATACACATCTTATGTATATATATATATATATATATATATATATTATATATGTCTATATATATGTGTTTATTTATATTTTTATGAATACGTATATTTATATGATTGTTTATACGTGTATATGTGTACATATGTGTGTATGCACATATGTGTGTATGTATATGTACATCTACATTTTACTGGTTATCCTTACATGTATCTTCATATGTATATGTATGTGTATGTTCGAGCATGTTTGGGCCTATATATATATAATATATATATATAATATATATATATATATATAATATATATATCCTTATATGTGTTTATGTATATATTTCTATGTGCGCGTGTATAAATGTATGTGCTGATGGTTCGTGTGTATATACATGAGTGTGTGTATATACATGAATGTACGAAACTACATTATAAGTTACCCACTACGTTTATCTATATCCTATACTTTTTAGGCACTATAACTTAATCCCTATCCAATAAGCAAAGCAAATCAATGCAGACCCCTAAATATTAAACAAACAGCGTCTACCTAACCTCGCATTATTAACTACACCCTTGTATTTACTTATTTATTCATTCCTCTTACTTTACTTTATTTACTTGGTATAAATATACAAATGTCTTTGTATATATATATATATATATATATATATATATATATATATATATATGTGTGTGTGTGTGTGTGTGTGTATCTATATATGTATGTATATTCATATTTTTAAGAGTATGTATATTTATTTATGTATTTTTATATAATTCTATATACCTGTATATAGGTACATATGTATGTATGTATGTATGTATGCATGTATGTATGTATGTATGTATGTATGTATGTATGTGTGTATGTATGTATGTATGTGTATGTACATCCTCATGGTCGGGTCACCGGCGACTAAACTGGTTCCCCCACCAGACTTGTTTGGTGAGGAGGGTGGCTAGTCTCCCGGAAGGATTAAAAACGAGACGTTTCAAAGGGCGAATGAACCTTTTTTCGGGGTCAACGGCCAACTAGCACCGTGTGTGTTTGTGTGTACGTATGTGTGTGTTGGGATGGAGAGGGCTCCCGTAAGCCGAGGTGAAGGCAACCTTTCTAGGAGAAGCAAATCTTTGATTAAAAAAACTGAAAGCGGGAGACCAGGACGCACATTAAGCTGGTCTGCAATTTAATTTCTTGCTGGCTATCTTTCTCTTGCTTGTTGCTGGATATCAGCATTTTGAACCGAGAGAGAGAGAGACTTAGCTGTCGTACAAAGCTAAGGCTCTGTAATATCATCTGTGTACAGATACTCCCTCAGGCATTTATCTATTGAAATAGTCCTGTACCGATGGAAGTTATTTTTGAGCTCATGGATTTAAGTGTCTGAGAGAGTGGTACTCGTCAGACAAGACCTTTAAATCATCATATGTACATCTGTTTCTTACTGGAGATCTATATCTCCACGTATATGTATAAATGTAGATGTATATATATATATATATATATGTATGTATGTATGTATGTCTATGTATATATATGAGTATGTATATGAGTATAAGAGTTGTGTGTATGTGAGTGTACGTCTGCATATAGATGTATGTATGTCTGCATATACATTGTTTATATATATATATATGTGTATGTGCGGATGTGTCTGTATATGGATGTGTAGAAATGTACATATGTATGTGTATGTATGCATATGTATGAGCGTGTGCGTTAGCGTATGTATTAATCTTAAACTACCTAAAAATAACTTATTGTCAACTGAAATTAACAAGTCGATTAATAGCGACTACAAAAATTCTAAATGGAACGTTTTACTTTTATGACACCTACACAAACCCTTTTTCTCTCTCCCTTTCTTTGTCTTTTTCCCTCTCTATCTCTCTCATCTACTTCATATACCTGGCTAAACAAGCAAAAAGCAGTAAAAATTTTAAAACCTAAAAATTGAAACTCATCCCCCTCCTCTCCTTACCCCCTTTCTGTTTTCGTTACCATCCTCTCGCCACCTCCCCCTCCCTATAACCATATATCTCCACAAACGCCTACCTGAATCTGCTACCCTCACACACACACACACACACTACAATCTAATATATTTTAATCTTCAAAACTTAAATATTGTCGGTACCCGTCTCCCTCCCCCTTATATATATATATATATATATATATATATATATATATATATATATATAATATTATGTGTGTGTATGCATCTATAAAAACCAATACGAAAATATATAAATGTTTATATTTTTTTCTTTTTATTTCTTATTTGCCAACGTGTAAGGATAAGAAATGTTCTTAGAAGTAATTTTCCACAGATCCTTTGGTGCAATGTATATATATATATATATATATATATATATATATATATATATATATATATATATATATTATTGTGTGTGTGTGTAAGTGTGTGTGTAAGTGTGTATGCGTGTATAGCTATAATTTGTTTAATGATAAATATTTAGCTACGTACGTATGATTTGCATCGTTACGGAATCACGCGTGTACAGATAATTGTTCGAATATGTCGCACGAGTTTAACCGCATCACAAAAGTAACTTTTAACTCAAATTGGAAAGGCATTACCCAATGAGGTAATTTTTCAATCGCTATACGACATGATTATAAATAAATCCTATTTTTCAAGCAGCCAGACAACCATGATCAGCCGTCCTAACCATGTTCAACAGAGATAAAGTTGCATTCAACGCTCAGATTAGATGCCTTGTATCATTTTTCATCAAATAGACTCGACCGAAAGAAAGCTACAAATAAAACAAATATTTAATTGAAAAATAGTTAATTAATGTTTGCAGATATACGTTTTAGCTTGTCATTCTGTTGTTTTTCACTAAAATACGTTTATTGAGAGGCTATAAATTAATGTCGATATAGAGTGTAACAACTAAGGTGTTGTTTGTGCTTTCGTAAAGTGAGTTAACGATGGAATCCTTTGTGCCAGTATAGCTGTTGTTTTATTGTTTCTCGGATACAGTAAATTACTTTAGACACGAATATTAATCAGCTGAGAGTTTGAATGCCACGGGGATCCCCTTCTTATTTTCCATTAGTTGATCCATTTTGCCGAAATATTCAACATGGACGCAATGTATTCATAAAGTATTCCTGACAATATGGCGCTGGTTTTAATCATAATTACTTATTATGATACGTAAAAATAAAATAAAAACAAATGCATTGTGTGTTTTTTTAAAATAATTTTCTGTTTATCTCGTATATTTAGTTTAATTTATTTATTGAAATATTAATATATCAATTATTATACTGAAGATAAATTAATCAACGTTTCTTTTCCTAATTGTAATTTTGTGTGTAGTTAAATCTCATAAATAATGCTATGTTTAGGTAAGGAGTTATATTTAATACGTATTAATTGTTCTAACTAGCAGTGATTAGTAATTTATTCAGCAATTTTCTAATTTATTCAGCAATTTTCTAATTTATTCAGCAATTTTCTAATTTTAGTATATTATTCTCACCTTCTCTCATATAATTTTGTTTGGGTTTGATCTTATATTATACAATCTCTTTCTTTGTGTTTCCTTTTATGTGTTTTTTATTACCTTTTAAGTAAATAAAAGTATGAAACCATGTTAAATGAATTTAAGATAGTTGTTCATGTTTCACCGATTAGGGGTCTTAGATTTCTCTAGAATTAAAAAAAAAGCTTCTAAGTATTTCGGAACGTTTTATGCCCTTCGAAATGAAGATTTATAGCTCTATTACTCCCATTAAATGCTGCGACTTCAAACCTAGGAAAACGCGATATATTCAATTTGTTTCAATTACGATCTTATGCAATAAAAGAACGCATATATTAAATCCAGACTAGTGACATTTATTTAGGAATTTTTATTCAAATTGAAAGTATAATGCCTGTATAACATTATGTAAAACATGATTTGGACGTGTAGACGTTGGTTGGAATGCATCCATTTTTCTTGCGATATATTCGTAATTTCAAAAACGGAGATTATTCGAACTATTCATTTATGTATATATATATATATATATATATATATATCGAGAGAGAATATATATATATATATATATATATATATATATATATATATATATATATATATATATATATATATATATCGAGAAAGAGAGAATGGGAGGAAGGAGTGAACTCGAAAAAATTAGAAATTGCGCAATGAATTATATCCAGTGTTTCTTCTGTGCCTGGCGTCAAAATTCTGTTTCTCGACGCCGTTCTTGTTTTTCAATACAAACTGTTTATCGATAATCGATGTTATGTCATCGTATGATCCTTTTTGCTGAAAAGTGTAACATATGGATGGGCGAACTTCGGAAAAAAACAGCTGCTTCATGAAGCCACATATTGAAGGCGTCGTCTACAGACATTTCCGGTCTGTTTGTGTTCGTTTCTACCTTTAAAATACTTTGAAACTTCATTAATCTTCTGGTTTTTCTCTCAAACAATATACATATATATATATATACATATATATATATACATATATATATATATAAAGAGAGAGAGAGAGAGAGAGAAGGAGAGATAGATATACTAGACTATTTGTGAACCGTTAGATTAGTATATGTAATAGCTAGCTATGGAATAGAGAGTAAGCAGAATTAAAGTATAAAAGTGCAAGTGAGTATACAGAATTAATGTATAAATGCGAAAAAATTGAATGCACGCGCATGAAACAACAAACGTGGTGACGAGTAAAAATAATACGTAATTTCGCGCACGTAAAAAATTGAATGAATGCGCGCACGAAAAACCATAGCCACCAGTGAGAACAATATGGAATACGTCGGATAATAAATTACCCTTAAATTAAATGAAAAGTCTTTTATATAGTGGGGGTTTAATCAATTGAAAGATTTTTAAAAGAAAACGAAAAGAAAAAATACAAGGAGGAGGTATGGTATGCATTGTCGAAGTCCACTCTAGTTTGGTGTGTATGTGCTTGCGTTTATAACCTTAAAAATATCAAAAAGTAATCATTAATTCATTAAGTAATATTAAACGGTGAGATCTTTACAAAGCAAAAAATGAAATGTCCCTCACACATACACACGTTTTGAATTTTTCTACGTATTTTTAAAATGTTTGGAACTTATGACCACGACCCCATCTAATTTCCTTTTTCTTGCCCTAACACATGCCACAAAAGTTAAGCAAAATGCTGACGATTACATGCATTGCTATATCGCTAAGAAGTTGAATAACATTTTATGTTAAATTTATATAGGAAATTGATCCCTTACGCTAAAATGTGTAAGTTTTATTATTTAATAAAAGAAATCCTCCTTTATTATTATTTCTAAAGGTCGTTGAAAGGTATTTACCAAAAAAAGTAGATTTTGATTTCTTTTTAAGAAGGGAACTACGCTGAGTTAGATCGTTAAAAAATATTGTTTTTTAAATATATGAATTGATCAATATTTTTTTTTTACATTAGTAAAACATATTTGCTTTTTGTTGTTGTTGTTTGAAAACAATTTCGACTTGCAATGAGAAATACAAATAAAATTATCGAAAATAAATAATTCTGATCACGAAGAACGTAGCTTTTTAATTAAGTATTCGTTTCAATCACACACAACTTAGATAATAAGGATATATTGTTAAAAATATGTAGGTGCACCTGAACACTGGGCACCTTCCTTACAATTTGTTTCTTTTCGAGTTTTTTTCATCTATTTCTGCGGATTATTATACAATAGGATTATGAAAAATGAAAATTCATAATTTACATATTTGGAAGGGGGTTCAGTTTCACATACAACGTTTTAGTAAATCGATCCCCTATTTCATAACCGATTTACAGACCCGATTTGGAGTTGGCTCCTTCAGCCTCCTCCGCTATTATTATTATTATTATTATTATTATTATTATTATTATTATTATTATTATTATTATTATTATCATTATTATTATTTTGTTTTCCGTTTTTTTTTTTGGGGGGGGAGGAATTTTCACTTTGAGCAAAGTTCAGTCTGTCCCCACCCTGTCATTATTTTTTTTATTTACGACTTTTTAAGTGGCGTGTTTGCATTTAACGACCAGCGCTATTTTTTAATCGTATTTTCAAGTTAAATTACAATTTTACTGTATCTTTTTTAGTAAATTATTAGGTTAAAGGTACAGAATAGTTACAAAACAACACAGCATCCCCTATGTTTATCATAGGTTTCTAAATAATGATGTTATTATTTCGGCGCGGGTCGTTAAATGTAAAGGTACTTGTGAATTAATGTAAACAAACGGGAGGGGAGAAAAATCATGTCTAGATGAGGGGTGTAATCCGTTGAAAAAATGAAAAAGAAAAAATACAGTGTGCATATTTAGCGTGGGTCATATTACTATACCGCTGTCTAAGAAAATTGAGCCGTAAATTTGAATCACACACATCAAAATTTAAGGCTCCACTCTCGTGATAGGCACGTTATCAATGCAATACAAAAAGCCATATATCTTATTTAACAAACAGAGTAAGTAGTGGACGGTTTTCTAATGTACACAATAAGGGAGAACTTAATTTGAAGATTGTATGTCCCTTACAATGGCGGAGCTTAATAATTATTTTTATAGAAAATATATAATAATCCCGATATTTTATTGACAAACGTAATAAGTTTATTCTTCGTCATGATGTCGAGTGGGAGAATGTGAATTGAGTCCACGTGATATTAGATGCGGATTTATATGTAGCCGCATAATAACGCGTGGTCGCGTGTGGTTTGAAAATCTGGGTAGTTTATCCATTAAAAGCGATGAGTAAAATTTGAAAATTAAATAATAATCGTGTTCAATTGAACATTTTGAAGCCAAATATATGTGTCTGTATGTGGGTGTGTCTATGTTTGCATATGGATCCATATATGTCTGCATGTACATTGTTTATATATATATATATATATATATATATATATATATATATATATATATATATAGGCGTGTGTGCGTATGTGTCTGCATATGGATGTGTAGAAATGAACATATGTATGTATATGTATGTATGCCTATTTGCGCGTGCGTTGTAGTATGCATTAATTCTTAACAAAACAACCTATTGTAAACTGAAATCAACAAGTCGACCTATAGCGACTACGAAAATTTTAAATGGAACCCTATACTTGTCAAAAACATGACATCTTCACAAACCCCTTCTCTCCCTCTTTATCTCTCTCATCTACTTCACATACCTGGCTAAACAAGCAAAAAGCAGTTACAATTAAAAACCTAAAAATAGAAACTCATCCTCCTCCTCTACGTACTCTCTTTTTCTTTACTATCCTCTCTCCACCTCCTCCTCCTATATCCATATATCTCCATCCACGCCTACCTGAATCTTAAACCTCCCCCACACACATAATACAATCTAATGTATTTTAACCTTCAAAACTGAAATATTGCTAATACCCGTCTACTTCCCACTTATTATCTCCTACCCCCATCTCTTTTTTTTCGTATTTCTTCTAAAACACTGCTTCCTAATACTACGAACCATTTCTGTAAGGTCTGACGAGGCCGTTTGATCGTAAATATGGTTCAACATCCGAAACATATGTAACCAAACAGATAAAACGGTAATAAAAAAATACTCTCTGCAATAGTATCGAGACTCTCTTCAGGTTTTTACTAATTACCAGTTTTACCATATATATATATATATATATATATATATATATATATATATGTATATATATATATATATATATATATATATATATATATATATATACTACCATTGAGTGCCCGGCGTTGCCCGGGTGTTTGGAGGTGCGTGTTGAGCAAAAAAAAAGTGGTAATAGGATGCAGGCTCGAACCCGTACCGTGAATGAGGAAGAGAACGAGGAAAAACGCGACCTCTTTGCTGTTATGACTACCGCCAAACCGGAAGTGACGCAGGTTTTATTAAGTCTAGATAATCGAAAAGAGGGGATGACTTTCGAAAATATCCGTGAAAAAAACGAACCCTCTCTGTACAAAAGTGCCCAGTTCAGGGTGAAGCAATTAATTTTTTTAGCCAGTGGTTCAGTATATTTCGTATGAAAGGTCGAGCTTCAAAAACGATAATGGTCTTGTGAAAATCCGTTGCATCTGTCGAAAGTTTAGGCAGACATGCAAACATACATACCTTTATATATTGGTAGCTCTCATTTTCGATCCAAACCGATTAAAAAGCTTGCCCTATCTCTGAATACTTTTTATGTAAAATTTCAAATGTTTAGACCAGAAATTTTCTGAGTAATTAGGTAGAGACCGCAGAGGTCAATTTTTTTAAACTTTGACCCCTATTATGCCTGCTTTACATTTATTGTTTTGGACTCAAACTAAGTTAGGTCCATGTACAAGGAACCTATATCGAAAATTACAATTGTTTATACCCAAAATTGGCGGATGAGTTTTTTTTTAGAGTTTTTAAGGACAAATCCTTGAACTTTTACCCCTTCACAACCAAATTTCTGACCGCAAACGGATTACAAAGATTTTCCCAAATCTCACTACTCTGCATATCAAATTTAAAGTCTGTAGACTGAAAATTGACATAGCTATTTTGTCCGGAAATGTACACAGACAGACAGACAAACAGACAGATAAACCGACAGACAGGGACTTTCACTTCTGCTAAGGGGTTAAATTAAGAAAAAGAAGGCGTAATCGACAGAGCGTGCTATTTATACGTATGCGCATATATACATTTTTATCTTTAACAACTTTATTTTTTTGTTATTTTGTATGCCTATGGATTTAAGTCAGACAACAATGAATAAGGCTGAAGAGGAATATGTTTTTGTTTCGATTCTAGCTGATTGCACTTAAATTATGTTGTTTTTTTTTTTCAAATAAGTTAGATCACTGCTATATATTAAGTACAATAAATAGAGAATTAGCTCTATAATAATGAATTCATAATCTGTATACGTTTTCTTACACAGGCATCACTACATTGTCAAGGCCAAGAGGCCACTCAAGGATAAGGGTTAAAGAGTGTACAGTAGAAATTGGGCAATATAGTAATCATTAGTAATAAAAATTCGGTAAATTTGTTAACTTTATGGAAGGGCTCATCTAGAACTTATTTATGTTAGACTTGAAGACAACCATATTGTGGTCAGCCGGAAAGAAGGAAAACAGAAGACAATTCCACAGGCGTGCAGTTATAAGGAAGAAGCTTTGTTCATGGAATCTACGTTTAGGTTTAGGCACAGATAAAGAGTGAGGAGAATTATCGATAGTGTTTTCAGTTAGACGAGTGTTTCTTGTGAAAGTTTGGCGAGGGAGGGACTATAGACTGAAGCTCAGTCGAACACTTTCTATGAAAATAACGATACATCAGAGACAAACTCGCAACATCTTTTCTGTGAGATAGGGGTTGCATGGAAGAGAAAAGAGCATCTCCTACGAGGCTACGAAGTCTATTTTAAACTCTATCAAGGCAGGACAAGTCCTTTCTAGCAGCTCCTGCCCAGATGTGGCAACATCATTCCATCCTTGGACGTACCTGGCTCTTATATAGATAGAGAATTGCATCAGCAGTAAGATATCTACTGGATCGATAGAAAGATTCAACCATTTTTCCAACAGCCTTAGCAGCAGATTTGATGTACGTGTTCCATTTAAGATCAGGAGTAAAGGTCAAGCCCAGAAGCTTGTGAAAACTTGAGGCCTCCTGAGCCATTCATTTCAATTGATAACAGATGTGGTTCAAAATATTGATGATGTAAATGACGTTAATGTAACATATTTTAGCGTATTACACGACTGAGCTACTGCGGACAGTCTGCAAGTATCAGTATAAAATATATCTACAAAAAGTGGATTTTTTAAATCTGAATCGCATCGTCTGAACTAATATATGGATTTGCATACAGAGATGTATATAGGTAAACTGAGGAAATTCCAAGTATTATATATATATATATATATATATATATATATATATATATATATATATATATATATATATTGTTTACTGTTTTGGGGGTAAAGAATTCCAACAAAGTGCTCGATTACAAAGAAATATTTTTCGATATAGAGCTTAATATTTATTTATTTAATTGCACAGAAATTCAGAAAAACATTGGTACCGTCGGTTTCAACTCCAACATAAAGGCGACCAGTTAATGGTAACACGTAAACGATGTTCGGCTCTCGTCAGCCAAGTCAGCCATGAAACAACTTGGCTGACGAGAGCCGAACATCGTTTACGTGTTACCATTAACTTGTCCCGTTTATGTTGGGCTTGAAACCGACGGTACCAATGCTTTTTTCTGAACTGTTGTACAATTATATATATATATATATATATATATATATATATATATATATATATATATATATATATATATATATTAGTTTTGGTACGATTAATCGGGATTGGCAATCGAAAATATCGGAACTTTTTGGGGTATGGGAATCGGAGAAATTATAGTCTAATTTCTGATTCAAACCAATTCTTTAACATTTTAAAATAAAAAAAATGAAACGCGTACAGATTGTTTTTTTATTAGAAATTTTCCTTTACAACGTAAGAATGAGAAGGGTACCATGATGAGTTATAAATCTCATTTACATATTTAACGTTGATTAGCAGAGCTTAATTTATTTTATTTATTGGTCATTTATTAAGAGATAACTTGCCTATTGTCTTTGTAATCGTTTTGCATATATTCGCTAAAATTTCTATGCGCCCTCATCCGAATGAGTTCACATGATTATCAAAATGTTTTTAATGCCCTGGGTAGGGAGAGTGAATTTCGTTGGCGTCAGCCGTTGATTGGAGTGTTTGTCATCGGCTACTTCTGAAATAATTAGATTTTTAAGGCACCTCTTTGGACGCAAGGAAATCCTCTGCGACTGTGGCCATTGTTATTCCAAGCATATTTGAAAACCAATTCCCAGATTTAGACTCTTTAACCCTATATTTAATTTGTTTTTAGTAGTTTTTTTATTGTAATCAAAATAAATATCCGAGAGTTCACTTGCCTATTCAATATCACAGATTTTAAAAAGGTTTTCGCACCTATTTTATAAATACCATTATGATCTCTATAAGAGACTTCACTCTTTAATATTAAATATTTAACATGATTGGAATTTTTTCTGGTGCAAAGGATCGCGTTTTTATGACTTTTAACAATACGATAATACGATACCGATATGTGTTATTTATTTTGTGTGTCACTTTTACATCCGAGCGATTGTTATTTAATTGTTGTGAATTCCCATTTCTTATAATATGTAATTTACCAAGAATTCTTCATTATTTTTTGTTTCGGTTTAAATTTTACTGGTGCATTTGAGTCATCTTTTGTTATATAAATGATTTTACCAAGAATTCTTCATATGGATCTCTCTCTCTCTCTCTCTCTCTTTCTCTCTCTCTCTCTCTCTCTATATATATATATATATATATATATATATATATATATATAAACTTTATAATATATAAAAATCGATAGAACATTAATACTATAATAATATATACGAAATTTGCAAGAATTAAAATATCATATTTAAGCGTACTTTACGGCCTGACTACGTCCCTGCTAGCTTAGATAAATACTTTTGCCGTTTTAACAAGAGTTACAATTATATCAGAGCATTTCTATTTACACCATGAATACCAACTCCAATATATTACATATAAATGAGTCCCCTGACGAATTATGGACTGATATATATAGTTGTTATTATTATTTGCATCTCGTTTTTGTTTGTTTTATAGCAAAGCAAATCAAAGTTTTATAATTAAAACAAAAACATAACATTCATAGAAAGAAGGCACATAATAGTTAACGAATCCCAACGGCCTCCAAATGTTAAAATGTGGTGTTCGTAACAATGGGAGAGTGGGGCGTTCTTAATATTTTGTTCTTAGATCGTTTTCTCATTTTACGTACCAATCGTCGACTATTTTCAACTGTTTATGAACACTTTCAATTAGCATGTTGTACATTAACGACGAACTGATACAATCTGGCTTGTTCTAAATTCAAAACAACATGTTGTTGTCTTTAAATTTGCTATAGATTACGAGGAAAACATTTGAGAAAAATACACCCGGAAATTACCCGGGGTTTACATAATAATTTGAAAATTTACAAAAAAACAACAACAGTAATTGGATCGGAATCGGGAAAAATTTTGGAATCGTCCCATCATTAATATATATATATATATATATATATATATATGTGTGTGTGTGAAACTTTAAAGAAATTAATGTTTGTTTATTTAAAAAAATACAAATACGCAACTCGGTCTCCCCTGGATCACCGATGTGAAGCAACGTTGGGACTTCAGGTGCTTTATGTGATCTCTGCCTATCTGGGCATTGTTTCCAGTCGCCCTAGCCATCCCCTTTCCACTGGACCCAAGCACTGCATATTCAGGACAGGCGTGGTTAGGGATTGCGCAAAGTTTGCCTCACAATTACACGCGCAGCTGCCTTTATAAGGGGTATATTTTATCTTTTGAGACTGAAGGGAGGCATCGGTAAGATGTTAATACTTTTGACGGAATTTCTACTACAATTAATTATTTATCTTCGTTTATATCAATGAATGACGTTATAATAAGTTTTTTTATGCTCATTATTTTTAAATGATACTTTGCAATAATATTTTGACATGTTGTGTTTTTAAGTGAGTCAAATAAGACGGCAACTCGGGAATAAGTGTAAATGAGTGTCAGATGGGGTGTAAGATAATAGTTTGATAATCAGTAATGGTTTTATCATTCACTGAGGGAGCAGCCCGCCTTGCCAAATCATAAGATACGCGTAAATATATTTTAATTCATGCATTTGTATTATTACTAGGCCGATTTTCTATTGAATACTATAAACACACATGCATACACACATTTATACACACACATAATATATATATATATATATATATATATATATATATATATATTCAAAATAATGAAATACAAGTCTACTGTTGTGCAAATCCAGCGATTATCGGTCTTACAAAATATTATTGGATGTAATATTTTATATAAGACTATGCCAGCTAAGTAAAATTGCTCAATATACTAGATAAAGCAAATAAATCATAATTCAGCAACTTAAATTTTGTGATTTGAAAAAATTAAATTTCAAATATAGAAATTGTATTGTATGCAAGACAAAGAATACACTATAGTAAAATATATTTCCTTAACCCATGAGTTTTCGATGTTTATACATCTCCTCGATTTGAAGTTCAATATCCTTTCTGTTTTTGCTGCATCGCTATCCAATGTCCCTTAATCTATGTAGATAAAATGCTTTAAAAACATGTAATTTAATTTTCTATGTTTATTACTTTGAGCAAATCAGGTGCAAACCTTTTATAATATTTGCTAATATTTTCCTCCGAGTAGATGTCTAAACATCGGAAACTCATGAGTTAAGGAAATATATTTTACTATACTGTATTCTTGCATACAATAAAATTTCTTTATTTGAAACTTTTTTTAAATCGCAAATGTTAAATTCCTAAATTGTATATATATATATATATATATATATATATATATATATATATATATATATTGAGTAAAACGATTTATAATTTTGAATTAAAAATCAGTTTCAAAGGAAAACAAACAAAAACCACTAGATTGTACGATCGTTTCAGAAACGATGTTCATTTTATTTCAATTGACAATAAATATTGACAATTGTTCGACAAAAGTTTTGTCAATTAATAACAAAGTCTCCTCCTCAGCAAAATAGGGGGCAGTAAAAGACAAAATATAACAGCATACCAGTAGATAGACTTACTCAAATTGAAACAGATTTTATAATAGAAATAACAAAAGGAATATTTGCCTTACACACGACTAAAATGCTAATTTTGCTGACGAGGAGACTTTGTTATGAATTAAAAAATCTGTTGTCGATTAATTGTCAATTTAAATATAATGAACATCGTTTCTGAAACAATCTAGTGGATTTTGTTTTTTTTCCTTTTGAAACTGATTTTTTAATTCAAAATTATAAATCGTTTTACTCTATATAAAAATAGCTCTAGGATATCTATACCTATTGAGCTTATTATATATCGACAGTACAATTAAAACTGTTTTCTTTTAACAGTATTAATACATTTAAGAGTACATGAAATTAAACTATGCTCTTAAGACTCTTGGTCTAATCCTCCCCAAATTAAAAATTCTATATATTTATATATATATATATATATATATATATATATATATATATATATATATAATTCTGATTTGAAAAGTTTAAAAATGAGCTAGAATTGAAACCAAAACATTTAATGCTCCACTCACATACCTTACTGTTTGAGCTATCATCCGATGAGAAAGATTTAAAATAAATTACTTTAAGCTATAAATGATTTTACGCGTGCGAAAATGTAATAGAAACATGTCGGTAAGTTAAAATGAACATTTAGCATTTTAACTTACAGACATATTTCTGTAAGTGTTATACATCCGTATAAACAAAAATGTGACTCGTTATAAACCAGTCTTCGTTATGATTGCTATTTTTTGTTAATTCCGGTGTAATGTGACTGGTAGTTTAAGAGTCGATAGGTTATATATTTACATACAAACATACATTCACTATTTTTTATATAGATTATCTAAAATTATACATGACGTTGACGCTGACGCATACCCTCTGCGTGATTATGTTACATTTATAATTTGAAGTTAAACTGAAGTTTAGCTCATATTACATTATTCCCACGTTCACGCTTAAATACATAAGAAGAAAAAAAATCTTCCATTCGAATTTGATTATAAATGCTTGAACGATGCTGTTGCTTCACTTATGCATCGAACAATGCCGGCATGATTTCATTAGTTGTATTATGCGTCGTCTAATTGCAGATACGGTGCAGGTTTCAAGGGCCAATTCATAATGCATTCGTTAATTCGCAACTCAATAACTATTTCATTAATTTCCCTCTGCTTATTAGTGATTATAAGGTGTCACGTCGTCCTATAACGATACACTTTGTAACCTTTAAAACGTGTGGAATTATCTTGATAGAAAACAAATAAAAAGGTGGCATCCACAGAAGGTTAGAACAGATCAGTGCGATGAATTCTTGAATAAAGATATTAAGATGCGGCGTGGAAGAATTGACAGGTTGATGCTGACTGATGAATGAGAAATTAAGACAACACACATCTGTATCACACATATCATACATATTCGGTCTATCTCTAACACATTTACACACAGGACCCCAAAATTGTAAGCAGTATACGTCACAAGGAACATAGGACAATAAATAATGATATTTTTGTAACAACGATTCTTATTTCATTATTTTCCACCACGCCTGACTTCTACTTACGGCTGTGACGTTTCTCACGTGATCGACTCTCTAACGTACTCTTTCTTCTTTTCATAGTCTTTTTCTTACAGTAACGTACTTTTTTTTTGCATTAGCATACGCGGATTCGCGTTCTTATACATGTATACATACTTTTTATAATGAGTTGCACTGAAGTAAGTATTGTGGATCCGTTCGGTGCACAGTTATGGATTAATATAAGTTTGTAGAAATTAATCACCACAATAACACATTTTCTCTAAAAATTTTCTCGAAAGCTACTGGACAGAACTGGAGGGAATTTTGTATGAACCTTCGGTATAACGAGGTGCAGCGAACTAAGTATTATATTATCTATCGATGCACATTTCGGGATGGTTAGTAATTAATTGCAATTAATATTCATACAAAGGTGATAGAGATCAAACGTTCGCTCCAACCTGATTAATAATAACAAGAAACAGAATAAGAATATATGTAGGAGGGTGATTCCAAATGTAAAGCCTCCTATTTTTAAACCACAAACTAAAAGATTAAAACCACGAAGACGCGATTAGTGTCATTAAAACGAGCGAACATTTATGCTTCACAATTTATTTTTTGACATGGTAACTATCGTGCTCACTGTATTTTTGCCAGTCTCTTTAAATGCTTCAGTCGGAAATGTCTGGAACGCGCCTTGTCACTCAAATTTCTATCCCCACTGTGAAATTGATGACCTACTGTTCTGATTGTGCTGATATTAACTGTATCACCTTCATAACCGTTCAACAGGCACCGATAGAAAGTTAATCGGTTCAATTTTGTTCTGCTTAGAGGAATTAACTGACGCATCTCTAGTTCTAAAGCACTCCCATGAGAAGGATTGCTTTTTTAGAATCTCACACTCAATATCAACAGAGTCATATATTTTCTAGATAGTCAATGCATAAAATCAGTCATCTAAAATTAAATTTGCAATCCGTGTTGATCCATTCGGCAGAATAAAAATTAGCACGTATAATAGTTAACCATATAGGAGCCTATTCGTGACCAGACACACAGATGTTCAGCTTTATATTATAGACTAGCAAAACTACGCACGGTTGACTGGGTTCGAAAACAGTCTACAGAAAATGGACTCTGATTTATGAAAGTATGATAAGTTATGAAAAGGAAGAGTTGTAAAGAGATAGCTTCGAATTTGTGGGTATAAAAACCAAAGCAAAATATAATGAAAGTAAAAATAAAATAGATAATCCCCATAATTTATTATAACGTGCTTGTTCACGCTGAAACACTTATCACAATATTCTGTGGATCTATATTAAAAAAAGCCTTGTTAAACTTTGTGACATATTTACATTCTATGGAGGTCAGGCGCGAACGAACACCCTATAATTGTATTATACCATATTTCTTCAAACTGAAACATAATTATCAAAGTATACTTACGCAGATAGATATGAAAAGTCTTTATTAAAGGGTGTGCCTATTTCCATTCTATGGAGGCTAGGCGCGAACGCAGACCCAACAATTTTATTATACCATCCCTATTTAAGTTAAAACATACTAATCAAAGTATTATTATGTATATCTATATAAAAAACACTTGTAAACATTTTTTTTTAATTTTTTACTTTTTTATTTCCATGCTTTGTGGACCAGGTGCGTACACAGACACCACAATTTTAACGAATCATAATTATGCCAGATCAAACATACCCATTCAAGTGTATCAATACATCTATCATTATATGTGATCAGTGTTCTATAACAGTCAACCATATAGAAGCCCATTCCTGACCAGACACCCACACGGACGTTTAGCTTTATATTATAGATATATATAATTTTTGTGTGTGTTGATATTCATATTAAAACACCTTTTTCTATTTATTTATGAAGAAAATACTTTATAATATATAGATGGTGCAATTACATTCATCTGCAATATATGTAGTTAATTATTTTTAAACATTGACTTTAACTAATCCCCTATAAGTTTTTTTTCGGTTTTCTTTATGGGATGATCATCTTTAGTAAACTATAATTATATTCATTATATAACTGTAATTATATTCATGCAGATATTCTACATGATTTATTCTTGCGTAATATCTGCGTAAAAAGATTATAGTAAACACAAACCTCTTTCTGTATATATTTATGTATGCGTATATATATATATATATATATATATATATTTTAAAAAGTTGCTTACGAAACTCCTATGTCAGTTTTTGGTTTACATACATGACACTTAATATATGGTGTATTAGAACCCATGCGAAACATTATATATTTTTTTAACCGGTGCAAAAGTGCGAAAGTTAAAGAAATGGAGTTTACCATGTAAAGGTCGAACGACGACATTACAAATATTCATGCGTAACGGAATAGCTATTGGATCATGTTTTCATTTTTAACATTGCAGCAAACATGTATTCATCGCTCAGTCATTAATGTCAAAGGAAAAAGTAAATCGTAAACTAAACGTTTTGATTTTGATTCTCGGTGGTGATGCACTAGTCATTCTTTTTGTTAAATCATTAGGTCCAATATAATCTCTCTATATATTAATACAAGCGAAAGTATATGTGTGTATGTCAGTCTGTGTGAGTATATTTCCCTACCAAATAACTATCAATTTTAAGTCTACAGACTCGGGATTTGACATAAGGGGTATATTTTTAATCAGATTTTGGCTAGAAATTTGGCTGTTAAAGGCTCAAAGTTCAACGATTTGACCTTTGAAAACTCTACCAAACTCATCCACACATTTTCTTAGCTAAACACTTAATATTTTAAATGTAGGTTCCTTGGAAATGGATCAAACCTTTGAATTTGAATATATCCCAAAACAATAAATGTTAAGGGGTCAAAGTTTTAAAAAAGTTGAGCTCTCAGCCAATTTTAGGTCTAAACATTTGAACTTATAAATATTATTAATGTATTGTGTATATTCAGACATACGAAAGCTTTTTAATCTGTTTTTGACCAGAAATTTCGCTGCCAAGGGGTCAAAGTTCAAAAGATTTGACTAATCAGTGAATTTTAGACCTACATATTTGAAAGTTTACATAAAAGGGTATTCAGATAGGCAGCAGGCGTTTTAATTTGTTTTTTTTTTGGGAAGATTTTGCTGCCAAGATTGAAAGTTTAAAGAGTTGACTATTTTTGTACTCTACCAAACTCCTCCGCCAATTTTAGGTCTAAACACTTAAAATTTTAGATGTAGGTTACCAGTACATGAGTCAAACTTTTTAATATATATATATATATATATATATATATATATATATATTTCAGACGATATCAAAACATCGTTAAACTCACTACTCGTTCTAGCAGCCGCCAATAGCGTAATGGTTAGGAGCCTTGACTGCCGTACAAACGGTCGGGTTTCAATCCTGGCTTGAGGTAGTTGCCTGTCTAGCCGCACTGATGAGCTGTGAAACAGCGAAACAGTACTGTATGTGGATGACTATATATATATATATATATATATATATATATATATATATATGCACATGAAGGTACATAGCACCTGAGCCGAACTGGGCTGAACTCTTAGTATAATAATAAATACGAATCTGTATTAATCCAAATATCATATTAAAGCCTATTTTACAACCGGGTAATATCGGTCAGCTTGCTAGCACACCCACACACACATATATATATATATATATATATATATATATAGTCCTGGTCAAAATCATAAGAACATTTAAGAAAGTAAGCGCTTATGCATATTATCGAATTTTTAATCAAACAACTCGTTTAAACCATTGCCAAAAGGGAAAATATGATGAAAAAAAAATGAAATCTGCTTCATTCGAAACCTTAACCCTGATCTAATAATTATTTTTTTCAAAAACAAACATTTTCACCTGGCCAAAATGATAAGACCACTAATAATTTAATCTAACAAAAGGCAATTATAAATTACTAAAAAGGGTCCTAGTATTTAGTATAGCCTCCATTATTACGAATTACTTCAAAAATTCTCTTCGGCATGCTTGCGACTAAGTTTTTTATCAGTTGCGAAGGAATTTTATCCCATGTATTGAAAACTGAATCAGAAAGTCCCTTTATCGAATCATACTGGGTTCCATCCTTGAACACTTCTTTTGCCATCCATCCCCACAAATTTTCAATGGGATTGAGGTCCGGAGAACATGCTGGATGATCTAACAATTCTATATTATTTGAAGAAAAGTATTCTCGTACTTGTCGAGGATTGTGTATTGCAGTGTTGTCTTGCTGGAAAATCGAATTTCTACAATACAGACGTGGACCTTCAATGATGTTTGCCGGCCTTTCACTACTTGGAACTTTAGGGTCCCAGCCGACGAGAAACACCCCAGATCATTAAAGACCCTCCTCCACTATGCCGAGTTGAAAAAGTCTCTTTGGGCAAATTTTTATCATGCCAATAGAGTTGAAATCCATCTGGACCATCTAGATTAAACTTTTTCTCATCAAAGAATATTACATTTTTCCATTTCTCTTCATCCCAAGTCTGGTATTTGCCAGCATATTTCAGTCGGTTAGTTTTGTGCTGTTCAAGAAGATGTGGTTTCTGCAGTCGCTTTAAATGATTGAAACCCTTCGTTTTCAGATGCCTTCTGATGGTTTTAGGACTACGTTCTGTTGCTGTTTGGCTTTTCAATCGACTTGAGCTCATACTGGAGTTTTTTTTTAACTTCTTCTGATACAGCCATCCAGTGATGGGGCTATTTTGTTTTGTTTTTTTTGGTCGACCTGGACTCTTTTTGTGCTCATATTGATCTGGATTTCTTAACAAATTTGTGATGACCGTTTCGCTACGATTCACATCGTTTGCAATGGATCTATGGGAGATCCCACCCCTATTAAGCTCAAAGATCCTTCCACTCTCAAACTCTGATAATGGTTTCCCTTTTGCCATTTATAATTTAGTAAAATTTATTTTTATCTACTAACAAGTTGCTTTTAGTAACATAGTAAGCTTTTCGTATTCATTTTTTTAAAAACTAGCCGATTTTATTAAACTTTCATAGGTGTACTTTAACGCCGGATGCATACTGTTTAGTAACGCGAAAAAGTTGTTTGCCTCCGAATTACTATCAAATAGGCAAAACGTTTCGTCTATATATCTAAAATAGACCAATGGTGTTGTGGGTCCGGACATTAATTTTTCCTCGTGGAATCCCACAAAAATATTGGCCAATGTGGGTCCCAAGACGAAGCTCATAAATACACCATCAATTTATTAAGTAAGATTCTTGTCCAAGGAACCTATATCTAAAATTTCAAGTGTTTAAACCCAAAATTTTCGGAGGAGTTAGGTAGAGTTCTCAACGGTAAAATCATTGAACATTGACCCCTTAGTAGTAGTAGTAGTAGTAGTAGTAGTTGAGACAAAATGCGGTTATAACATTACAACCAAGATGAGAATCGCAGTTTATAATAACACAAATTATAAAAACTTTTCTAAAACAATATGAAACACTCAAAGAGAAGTTGGTAGTAGTTGAATTCATATGTATACACAGTAAAAGGAGATAAACTATACAGCCATAATTCTAACATTTAAATTGAAATGAAACAATTAAAAAAAACTCATTGCGTGCAAAACTTTTAGAGAGACTAGGAAAATCATGAATCAAAGCAATTCAGGTCAATCATTTTGGGAATAGGCTGTTTCTAACCATGCTTTGTCATGTTCACTGATCGACGTGATTTAGATTGCTTCACGTTGTCGAGAAGCCATATTCTCGTTTTGGTTCAGGGAACTACGTATTCGGCTTCTTAAGGCATGGTAAATTATTCTTCGATCGTCAAGACACATTAAAAAGACGTGATGCACAAGGGGATTCAATAGTCGATGTCAGACCTATTTGAATAAGTAGACCCGTTTTACTAAACTTAGCATAGATTTATAAAAAAAAAAAGAAAATATGAGAGACTCCAGCAAGATATTTAGAACTTTAGTTGTCAAGATTGTTTTTGTTGCTTTTTTTTCTTCCTTTGAAGATTGTAATGCCGGGTATGGGGCAGCCAAACCAGCTGCCAACATTGCCCCGCTTTTTTATTGAAACCAACCGAGAGCTCTTTTTAGTATCCTCGCTGTTCCCTTAAGTGCAATTGTCTGAATCTCTTTTGCACTTGGTTCACAAGGAATATTAGTTAGGTAGGACTTCAGGTTCTTCTTCATAAGTCCTGTGGCACCTATGATAACTGGTATGATCGATATCCCCTTTAGGTTCCAGTTTCTTTTCATATCATACATGAGACCTTGGTATTTGGTCTGTTTCTCTCTTTCAGCTCTGTTAAGACCGCCATCATTAGGAACACTCACTTCAATCAAGGTTGCAACTCTCTCTGACTTATTCCATATAACTATGTCAGGTTTCACAGCAGCATTTTCAAGGTAGGTGGCTGTAGGGATTACATGGTCGTAATGTATGGTATATAAATCATTTCCAACTGTTTTTTCAGGTTGATGTTCCCAGGACTTGCTGCTACACTGGATGTTTAATTTTTTACAGATGATCCAGTGGAGGTACTTGCATACTCCATAATGTCTCGCTGAATAGTAGCCGTCCCCTAGAAGAACTTTGCAACTTGATATCAGATGACCAACACTTTCCAATTCTGTGTGGCAGAATCTGCATTTATTGTCATTACTGATCCCTGCCATCTTCTTGAATGCATTGGTCATCAATCCCTGGTCTTGGGCAGCCATTATGACCCTTTCCTGATTGTGGTGGAGGGATTCTCTTTTGAGCCAGTCCAAAGAACCTTCTTTATCTATGTATTCCCGAGAAAGTCCCCCCAGAAAATACTTTGCACGCTGATGTTGTTCCCATTCTTTAAGGTTTATCTGTTGAAAGGTCTCGGTATATTTCTGCCGGCTCTTTCTTGCTATTTCTGTGGCACACTTGTTTGGTGTTTCGTCCTCATCTGAGAGACAACTCTGACCAAAATGTTTGGCCAGCTGGGTGACTGATGTTGTTCTGCTGGCTCTTGTCTCTTGATGTTCATATACTATTGAGAGGGTGTCATTCTTGGAGCTTCTCAGATACTGACCGGTGCTCACAATAGTTGCCCTATGTTGATGATTAATCTCTGAGAGTCCCAGACCTCCTTCTCCCTGGGCACATACAGCCTTGGTAGACACTGATTTCTATATATTATTTTATGAAGCGTTAGTAGCTTCCGTGTCTTTACATCTAGCCGGTTGATGTATTTTTGTGACCAGTCAATGATACCAAAACTGTATGTTATTACTGGCATAGCAACCTGGTTTATGGCAGTAATTTTATTTTTATTGGTGAGCTGGGTTTTGCATATTTTCCTCACTCGGCGTACATACTCTTTACTAATCTTCTCCCTCATCTTGGCATGTTGTATGTTCTCGTTTTCCTCAATGCCAAGGTACTTGTAAGGCTCATGCTCTTCTAGATCCCTGATGTCGATGTTTTCATTAAGCTTCATATTTTCTGTGTGGGTCTTCTTCCCAGCTCTGAGTGTACATTTGGCACATTTGTCCAGGCCAAACTTCATTCCGATGTCACTGGAGAATTTGTGTACTACCTGCAGAAGGTGGTGCAGATCGGTGTCAGAGCTAGCATACAGCTTAGGGTCATCCATGAAGAGCAGATGGTTTATTCTCTTGCTTGGATCTCGATAGCATCCCTGACTCAAATTGTAGGCGCTCTGATTTTTATTCAGGAGCTTGCTTAGTGGGTCTATTGCCATACAGAAGAGTAAAGGAGATAAGCTATCACCTTGGAATATTCCTCTTTTGATTTTTACTTCAGGGATGATTGTTTTTCCTCCATTGTGATTTAATGATATTGTAGTTTTCCACATCTGAAGGTGAGCAGCCATTGTTTTTTCTAATTAACGGGTGGACTTTGTATAACTCAAGGCACCGAAGTAGCCATGAGTGTGGCACACTGTCAAATGCCTTCTGGTAATCAATCCATGCCATGCTCAGGTTTTTGTGTCTCTTCCTACAGTCTTCTAGGACGGTCTTGTTGATTAATAGCTGGTCTTTGGTACCGAGGCATTTTCTTCTGCACCCTGTCTGCTCTTTTTCAAGGTAGGTCCCAGAAGATAGATGGTCATATATACCATCGGCTATCAGACTAGTGAAAAGCTTGTAGGTAGTTGTAAGGCAGCATATTGGCCTGTATTTATTTGGCCGTTGTGTCTCCTTGGTCTTGGGTATGAGGCTAGTGTCCCCCTTTGTCAGCCAGGGTGGTGTTGCTTCTTCATCTCTTAGCATCCTGCCGAAGCAATCACTGTAGTGGGGGTGGAGTGCAGTCAATTGCTTCAGCCAAAAGTTTTGGACATTGTCGATGCCAGGTGCTTTGTGGTTGGATAATTGTGCCAGTTTTCTTGTTATCATACCAGGAGTTATGACTGGTTCTGGCATCTGAGGCTTGGTTTCATTGAGCCTAATAATATCTTCAATCCACTGGGCCTCTTGATTATATTTACCTTCTGTTTCAAATAGAGGTCTCCAGTAGTTTTCCAGGGCTTCCTCTGCAGGTGGACTATCTACAGTAATGGTGTCCCTTATTAGCTGCCTGTAAAAAGTCCTTTGGTTTGTTTTAAACTGCCTATTTTGAACTGGGAGTTGATCTTGTTCTCCTGCTTTTTAATTCTCTGGGAAAGTGCTGGTATTTTTCCTTCCAACTCCCTAGCTGTATTATGCAATCCCTCAATTTTCTCATGGTGGTATTTGGTACAGAGTTTTTTGATGGTGGTCTTAAGTCGACCCTGTATCGAGGGATTTGCAAGGAACTATTTTATTTGGCTTAGTTCTTTCCTGCAGAGGTTCAGTTGTTTTTGCAGCTTGGTCTTCCAGTGAGCTGTTTGTCTAGAGACTCTGGGCCCTATTCGATGATTGTGATTGAATGTTCGAAGGTTAATTTTTCTGTCAATATAGAGGCCAGCTGCATATGTGATATGGTTGAGTTCTGTGAACATTACTGTTGTTGGAATTAGCCTCTTGAGAGCGATGTTAACTTTGGCTATAACAGTCTTTGCTCTTCCAGCTGCTTGGATCTTGAACAAACGTGGTATGTCTTTCATTCTCATAAACCTCACCTCCTCAATTACTCAAGCTAACTGTTCATCATCTGCTTGAGGGTGGTGAGTGTCTATGTGATTGTGGCGGTGATGCAGGTGGTGGTATCCTGGTAGGTGATGTAGATTCCTGTGTTGGTGTTTTTGGGGTTTCCAGCAGAGAGTTTGTCATGCAGAGACTTCAGTAGCGCAGGAGTTCCAGGAGAGCTGGGCATGTGCTGGGATATTTGGATGGGTTCTGATGGTAAAGTTGGTGGTTGTTGTTGGAGTAAGTCTATTGTGGGAATTTTTATTGGGTTTTCCAGGGGACATCTGTTGTTCACCAAAAGAGCTGTTATTTTTGAAGACATGTAGTCTAGTTCTCTTGTGGTGAACAATTTCAGGCTGGTGTATCGTTGTGATGTAATTTTCCCTGGAGGGATGCTTGCTTTTCCAGGATAAAAATGAAAAAAGATCCCCCTCCAGGTTGCTGTTCTTTCTTTTTGTCTTTTATGCTTTTGTTTAGCATAATCCATTGCCCATATAAGTGTCCACCTCTCTTCCCTTTCCCATACCACCTCCTGTCGAAGTTTTGTTTCCTCATCCTCTACTTTCTGGTAGTCTCTTTCTGCAGTCTTCAAAGGCTCACATCTAATGGTATCTACGTCCTCTTGTGGAATATATCTTCCCATCTGTGAGATGAGGGATCGCAGATTGTGTAAAGGTGTGTGCTTTTTCTCTGCTGGAGGGTTTGATGTTTTTATAGCCTCGGTTAGTATCTTTCCTGAGCTGCGTCCCCATTTCTCAAACCTTGAGTAGTGGTAGCAGTGCAGAAGGATCTTCTTTTGCTCGACAGACCATGGTTGGGTTTTAATCCCCTCCTGTTTCTTTTGGGATCTGCCAAGCGGGCTGGAGGAAGGGCGCTTGGTCCATCTTGATCATGGACTGGTTGCTGTCCTTGTGTGACCTCTGGGGTGATTGGGGTACCACCTTTTGAGGCAAGAAGGTTCACACGATTTCTTTCCTCTTCCTGCCTGGTGCGTAAACAGGTTGAGGGGCCCTTTTTATCTTGGGCGACGGCCGTCCAGTTTGAGTTGCTTTTGTTTGGCATTTTTCATGGTTGTTCCTCATTGTCCACGGCTTCTTATTGGTTATTCGAAGGTTCCCTCTACCTACTCTACATAAGTAGAGGGGGTGCCCCCATCCGCAACTCGGGGGACGCACTGGATGGCCGGAGGAAGACGCCTTTTTCATAGATTGTAGGCACGAATCCTATTCATAGATTTTGGGCGCGAATCCAATTCATATATATATATATATATATATATATAAATATATTTTAGACGCGAATCCTATTCCTATAAATGTATAAAGCTTTTTCATAGATTTTTTTCCGGCATGGTATATATATATATATATATATATATATATATATATATATATATATATATATATATATATATATACATACATATATATATATATATATATAGGGCTCAATGAAAAGGAGTCCAATATATATATATATATATATATATATATATATATATATATATATATATATATATATATATAGGGCTCAAGGAAAAAGAATCATATAAAAGTAAGGACACCTTCAGAGCTTTACTTAAACCAAGATTTTACGCCCTCTTTATTATTTTTTTTTAATTATTTTTGTCGTGATTAGTGAAAAACAATATACTCACCAGGCCTCCATACCGCTAATGGAAGTCGTAATTTATATTAAGGGGGCCTCTAGAGTACGATTAAAAGCAATTTTCTACCCAGTCCTTAACTTTTTTAAGTGAGTCGTTAAAAACTACTCAAGAGTCCTCTACATCGCTACGGGATGTCCTAAAAAGGAGTAAAAAGCCCTTAAAACACTACATAAACAAGGTTTCTAAAATCCACCTATATTTATTTCATTGGATATTTAAATGTGTACTAAAATAACGTATCCATACTGCTTATATTGTCTTTTGTAACATATTTTCAGGATCATTAAATTATAAAATCATGACATTAAAATTTAATACAGTGACATCGTTACAAACAAATTCAGGGTTTAGTAAAATAATAAATAGATAGATATACACACATAAATATATGCACATAAATGAAATTAACCATTAACGGATAATTAGAGTGGACGCGAATCTAGTCCATAAAAATATATAAATATATACAAATAAATTTTTTCATAAGGAGTAATTTTTTAGCTTAGGCGAACATTCTATCTATATAAATATATAAAAACTAAACTACCTATGACCCGTTGGGTCAGTATATGTTATAGCCTACTATGGAATAGCAAGTTTAAATAATTGATGTACAAAAGTGCAAGTAAGTTTACAGGATTCATGTATAAACGCGCAGAAATTGAATACACGCGCGTTCGAAAACAAACATAGCGGCCAGGTAAAACAATACGAATTCCATTATTAACATTATTTCCATTTAAATGAAAAACCCTTTACATAAGAGAGGTGTAATCTGTTAAAAGAAATTGTAAAAAAATACCCCCGGCTAATAAACTTGAAAAATGCTAACGATTAATTCTCGTTCACGACTAGGTGGACAAGAAGTAAGTGCTAATCATACGTTTAATTCATATGGGAAACTTATACTCTACTCTAAAATGTTAAATTGTTATTATTTTTTCAAATAACTTTAAAGGCCGTTGAAACGTATTATACAAAATATATATACGCTAGATTAGGTCGTAAAATACCAAATATTGTTTTAAAAATATGTAAACTGATAAATAGTATTTTTGTATTTAGTTTTGTACATTAGAAAACTTTGTTTTGATATTTGTTTGTTTAAAAACGAGTCCGACTTGCAATCAAAATACAATTTATGAATTAGGGACGCTAAAATCGTACATGGGGTTTATTATCTTCGGTTTTATATCATTTTTTTTATAATAGAATTCTTTAAAGATAATACACAAAAATTTAAGAGAAAAATAAAATACGGAAAATAATTATTCGTAAAATATCATTAGATTATTTTTTTATTTTATTATTTGAAGTGAAAAAAGTACAACACGAAAAGATTTTATTTGTAATTTCAAAGCTATGGTCCGTTTTATTTACTTATATTCGTTTTGTTTATGTAAGGATTTTAGAAAAATAAAATGTATAGACATATTTTTAAAAAAATTCAATAAAGAAAAAACACAATCCGTAGATTGCCGATTAAAACAATGGCGTTTATGACTTTGCTTTTATTTATTCACGCATGCGGAATACTGGAAGTAATAAACTGGATGGACGGTTCAAACGCCCTAGCGAGACAATTTGAATTATATATATATATATATATATATATATATATATATATATATATATATATATATATATATGTATATATATAAATATATATATATATATACATATATATATATAAGAACAAGTAGTTAATAAGATATGCTAAAAACGAATTGAAAAATAGTTAAAAACAAATTTAATTTTAAAAATAGAAGCACGAAACAAGTGGATAGTCCTTATATATATATATATATATATATATATATATATATATATATATATATATTCAACCACTCTGATGAGTCGAAAAATGCATTTTCGTAAATCACTGAATTCATTCAGAACGTATCGCAAAAACAAAAGTAAATCACATCTCTTTCTCTCTCTCTCTCTCTCTCTATATATATATATATATATATATATATATATATATATATATAATGATCGGTTAATTAGTTTAGGCACGAACTATATCAATTCAAATTTATAAACATATGTTCGTCAAAACTCATATTGACTGATTAATTATTTTAATTCTATCAATATTAATATATAAATATATGCATATATATATAATGATCGGTTAATTAGTTTAGGCACGAACTATATCAATTCAAATTTATAAACATATGTTCGTCAAAACTCATATTGACTGATTAATTATTTTAATTCTATCAATATTAATATATAAATATATGCACATACGCAATATTCATAATGGCCACATAAATATCAACGCGCGAATAATATCTATACTTATATATACGCACATATACACATACAAATAATATATATATACTTATATATACGCACATATACACATACAAAAAAGCTATTGTAGTCGCTTAATTAGTTTAGGGTCGAATTCTGTTCCAACTAATATATAAAAATATACGCATAGAAAACCCATAATAATCATTAAATTATTTTAGGCGCGAATCCTATTCCTATAAATGTATACTCATATACACATACATAAAATTCATGACGATCGGTTAATTAGTTAATGCGCGAATTCTATCGATACAAATATATAAACATTTACCTATAAATAAAATTCATAATAATCGGTTAAACTTATACACACATGAAATTCATAATGATCAGTTAATTAGTTTAGGCGTGAAAACTGTTCATACAAACATATATACATACATAAATTAATAATATCAGTTAATTAGTTTAGGCGCGAATTCTGTCCATACAAATATATAAACATATGCACATACATAAAATTTATAATGATCGATTAATTAGTTTAGCCGAGAATCCTGTCGATATAAATATATAAACATACACACATACAAACAATTACCGTATATTTTGAGGCATAAGACGACCCTTAAATTTCAAAATCATCTTTAAAAACAAATACTTCATAAGATACCGGGTGTTCCAATCTCTAGTCTAGGCTAAACAGTTTCTTGATTTAGCAATTTTATAAAACCGATATATGATAAATGTCATAAAATTTGCTCCAATTTTGTACCATGTCTCATCTGACGGTCACCTTATACGCCGAAATATTCGGTAATAATTTTTAGTTAATTAGTTTAAGAGTGAATCCTGTACATACAGATATATAAACATATTCGTATACATAAAATTCATAATTATCGGATAACTAAGTTAGACATAGATCCTGTACATAAAATATACAAATGCATAAAATCTTTAATGGTCGGTTAATTAGTTATGAAATAAATATGAATCCCGTACTAAAAGTAAGTCCTCCTGTATTTTAACTCAGAAACGAAACCGTTGAAGACCTATACAGACAATAGTGGCAACATTAAAACAAGCGGCATTTTAATTTTTACTTATTGCAGACTATTATTCTCATATTTCTTTAGTTGTTTAACGACATTTCGCCAACAATTCCTTTGGTCTTCAGCAGGTGGTAACCGCAAGGGGAGAGGCTTACTTGGCCAAAAACGTGGTGAGACGACGACAACTACGGAATGCAGTAATTGCAGTGGATGCAGTCAGGAGATTCAGAGTTCCGGTCGTGTTAACCACCTGACGAAGGCAGGGGGAATAGTTGGTCGAAACGTCGTGAAACAACAAAGAAAAAGATGAGAATAATAGTCAGGAATAAATAAAAATCAATAAGTAATACTCATCTCAATAATGAATTCCAATTAAATAATATATACAATTTGGTACGGACCTGAGCGGCATTTTTTTTCTCAAGGGTTTATTTCTCAACATAGTCACCACCATTACCACTGACATTTTTCCAGCAATGAACGATGCCTCGGTCGTAAAAGCCCGGTGTATGCTTCATCACTGGGGCTATGACAACAGCATATTCTTTTCATTGTTTTTACTCTCGAGTACATATCCGACAGTGTTAGACAATTAATCAACGGATGATCACATCACTCTGCATAAAAACATATATCAATGGATATATTACCTGAGAATCAAAACAAGGAAAAAATTATGCTGTTGTCATAGCCCTATTCATCACTCACAGCTCTGTCGTCAATTTGAAATCGACAAACCCATCTCATTACATCAACTGCCTCGGCTTCGTAAACATTCAAAAGGCGTACATATTTTTAAACAAATAAAATATTTATGAGTAAGTACGGGCATATGTTATTAAATTCACATTTCTTTCAACGTAATTATTAATGAAAATTGTTCTGTTTTCAATTACTTTTTAATAGAATGCCAATAGCACTCTTATATTCCGCTACTGAATCAAGGTTTTAAAGCCCAGAATTTTACGTTCAAAAATATCTACGTGTGTTCGATAATTCGACTGTATAAAGCAGCCACCGATAATAATTAGAAATTAGTAAAATTTTCAAGAATTCAGAATGCAGTACCCAAATTTATGCGACCTCCATTTCCAAAATGTCCAGCCCATACTTTTGATAATATACATTAATCTGATGCCTTTAAAGTAGTTGATGTTATGTGTCCGTTTTAGAAAAAATATGTCCTGGTAAAGTGCATTGTGCAGGTAGTCGATATGTACAGAGTTGATGTATTAATATATGAAGTGGCCTGGACAAATGGCATTCTCCCGACTAGCGGCAGGATGGAGCTGTCACGGACAGACGTGCAGGAAGACAATATCAATTAAATAAGTAGGGAATAAAGAAAAGATGAAACAAAAGAAGTAGAAAAGAAACAAGATGAAGACGAGAAGAAAGTAAGAGTAGAAATACAAGAAAAAGAAGAAACAGTATAAACGAAGATAACGAAGAAGCTGAGGGAGGATGTGTTTTCTATTAATTTACATAATTGAAATAAAATAAATGAAGTGAAAGAAGAAGGTATTATATTCTATGTTTGATATAAAAGATGAAAAGAACTGTTTTCGCAGTTAATGTAAAGAAGAAATGGAAGATTGAAAAGAAATGTTGTCTTTGACATCAAGTGTTTGAAGAAGGTAAAGAATATAAAAATAAAAGAAATGGAAAATAGTGAAAACGGAAGGAGAAGAAGAAAAAGAAGAAGAAGAAGAAGAAGAAGAAGAAAGAGAAGACGACGATGGAGAAAATACAGAAAAGGAAAAAAGAACAAGTGTAACCTTTCGGCTTTAAAACTTCCAAAGAGAATAAAAAACATAAAGTAAAAGCAAATAGGAGCGTAGTAGAAGGGAAAAGGGAAGAAAAACAAATGGAAAAAGGCAGAAGAAAAAGAAGATGAAAAAGAATAAAAAGTAAGAGATGATGATGGAGGAGGAAGAGGAGGAGGAGGTGGATAGAAAGTTTAGAAGACACACAATGTGATCTTCCATTAAAAATCCAAAATGGAACAAAACGAAAACGATGAAAAAGAAAATGAAAAATAATTTAAAACATGCAGAAAATAAGTAAAATGTGATAAGGAAGACAAAATAATTTAAAAAAAAAGAAAAAAAAACGAAAAAGAGAAACAATTCAAACACAAATGCAAAAAAGAACATTCCAAACATACGACGAAAGATAAAGAAGAAAAACTGACAAAGAAAAGAAAACAAAAAGAAAAAGAAAAGATATGAAGATTAAAGAAGAAGGAGAAAAGATTTCCAAACCGAAGAATATAAATAAAAGAACAGAACACGAAAGAAAATGTTGTCTTCGATAGAAAAGTTAGAACAAAACGGAAGATTATGATGCGATGAAGACATGCATTTTGTGGCAAAGAATATTAGATTTAAACAAGGTGAAAAACATGTATCGTATGCATAATCTTTTAAAGTAATTTTCAATCTTATTTTCGTATCTTTTGTCGGCCAGTGATGTATTTAGTGTGAACTATATTGTCCACCATCGTTTGTTTCCTCGTATTCTTTGGTTATTATGACTCAGTTTTAGGGTCAGTTTATGAGGCGCCTGTAATCTATCATTTACAGCATATTACTTCCTTTTTATTATATGTCTTATTCTTCAACATATTTCCATTCTAATATTTCAATATTGTTTGATGTTATGCATACAGCTTGGCCAGTTGCGTATACAAACGAAATGGCCCAATCGCCTCTCGATTCGACTAGACTATTATTAAATTACGATAATAATAATAATAATAATAATAATAATAATAATAATAATAATAATAATAAGTAGTAGTAGTAGTAGTAGTAGTAGTATATGCATTATTTCTCTTATTTAAAATTCTGATTAGCCTGAAACCCTTCTGAAATTGAAATGTCTGTGAGGTCTTATGACAAAAGATATTGTACTCTCAAATAAAAACGAAAGAGCTGATGCTTGGGAGGATCTTACAATGTCAACGGAACAGATGCTATACTTTCTCCCATTTTTTACATGGTAGTCACCAATTATCAAGGCCCGGAAGCCACTCGTGGATAAGGGTTATTGCGTATACAGTAATCAATGGGATAATATCGTAGTAATCGTTAGTAATGGAAGTTCGATAGTGTCCTACTTAAGGGGGCGGTTTTTCAGAAATGTGTTTATGTTGGACTTGAAGACATCCAACTTGTAGTCAGGTGGAAAACAGTTAAACGGAACAGAGTTCGACAGGCGTGCACTTCTAAGAAAGAAGCTTTGTTCGTGGAATCTACGTTTTGATGTAGGTGCAGATAAAGGGTGGGGGAAATTATTGACAGTGATTTCAGCTAGACTGAGCACTGACGGATACTACAATATTACAATGGATAGAAGTAATAGTACAACTTCAGCTGCAGATAGACATGCACTACATTTCTATTGCTAATAGATTATTATAGTCAAAATTACTTTTGTTTTTCTTTCTCTTTTTACCGAATCATAATGCAAGAAATGCATAGAAATGAATCATGACACGCACTTAATGATCTTTGATACAAACTCAGATTCCAAATTATGCCGCTACAACGAATCGATGATTATTTATCGATCTCATCCTGATGACAATATGATCGCATTTATTGGTAACTAGCAGACCGTTCATTGTTGCCGGGTCGTAAAATACGCATAAATATTATATTTTAATTCATATAGAAACTGAGACATATGCGTGCGATTATTATGTTTTTTTTTTCTAAAGAGTTCCATTTTTGTAAGTATAAAATATACTTGAGTTGAAATAAAAACGCAACTTCAAGACAGTAAAGTACGATAACCGTTAGACTAGCTTGACACGGTCTTTAAAAATGTGTTTTCAAGCCTGCTTATTCTTTAGATAAAGAATCTGTCATGTTAACAATTCACGCATGCGAATTTCTGAAACAGTTTACAAACAGAAAACCCCCAATGACCCCCAATACACATTTTTTTTTTACTTCTAAGGAACCTAATCTTTCGGATTAAAATTGATTAAAAAGTTTTCCCTGTGTCTGAATACCCTATATACTAAATTTTCAGTATGTTGTCTTTAGGAGAATTGCTTCCCGTCACCGTGGAAAATCTCATCAGTATGCCCTATATTTAAGAATTCAGGTGATCGCTCATCTCCCTCTCAATACAGGCCAATAAGTCTCCTGTGCGCCATGAGTAAGTTGCTGGAATCTGCGTTAAATAGAGAAGTAATCAACCATCTTAGCAAAAATAACCTTCTTAGTGACACGCAATATGGTTTCCATTCTGCTAGATCTACAGCAGATGTGCTTACAGTTTTATCT
Source organism: Euprymna scolopes (assembly GCF_053919585.1). NCBI lineage: Eukaryota > Metazoa > Mollusca > Cephalopoda > Sepiida > Sepiolidae > Euprymna > Euprymna scolopes. The sequence goes on from NC_136488.1 coordinate 120,932,424, forward strand.
CATAGGATTAGCGAATCTTTCGACGGAGACTATCTTTATAGAGCAATTGCTCTTGGCATATCAAAGGCCTTTGATAGCGTATGGCATAAAGGTTTACTTCACAAGATTTCCAGCTACGGTATAGCTGGAAATGTCTTCTCAATTATTAAATCATATCTCTGATAGGTTCATAAGAGTAGTGGTTTATGGGCAGAAATCAGAAGCTCTTAGTATTAATGCTGGAGTCCCTCAGGGGTCTATCCTGGGCCCAACTCTCTTCCTGATCTATATTTATGATCTTCCCAATCACATATTTACATCATTCGTAGACATCTATGCTGATGACACTACTATCTATGGTAGCACATCTAAGACCGTAAACGACCAAGTTCTCTCTGATTCTCTCTCTCCTCTGATCTTGAAAAGTGGTACAATGTGGGAAGAGGTGGCTTGTTACTTTTAATGCATCTAAAACCAAGCTTTAATCTTTACATCATCAACGCTCTGATCCCCATCTGGCATCAATTGAAATGAATGGCTCCCGTCATGTTTTGCCAAGCTTCTGGGCTTGACCTTTACTCCTGATCTTAAACGGAACACATACATTAAATCCGTTGCCAAGGCCGCTGGAAGAATGGTGGGATCCTTCTATCGATCAAGTAGATATCTCACTGCTGACGCAATTCTCTATCTATATAAGGGCCAAGTACGTCCAAGGATGGAGTACAGTTACCACATCTGGGCAGGAGCTGCTAGAAAGGACTTATCCTGCTTTGATAGAGTTTAAAATAGACTTCCTATCCTCGTAAGGGATGTTTATTTCTCTTCCCTGCAACCCCTTTCTTACAGAAGAGATGTTGCGAGTTTTTCTCTGCCTTATCGTAATTTTCATGGCAGGTGCTCGGCTGAGTCCCATTCTATGGTCCCCCCTCGCACAACTTTCACAGGAAACACTCGTCTAGCAGAAAATACTATCACTAGTTTCCCCCACTCTTTATCTGTGCTTAAACCTAAGTGTAGATTCCATGATTAAAGCTTCTTTCTTAGAACTACACGCCTATGGAATTGTCTTCCGTTTTTCTGCTTTCTAGATGACTACAATACGGTTGTCTTCAAGTCTAACGTAAACAAGTTTTTGATGAGCCGTTCCATATAAGTTAACAAATTTACCGAATCTCCATTACTAACGGTTACTATATTGTCCAATTTCTACCGTACACTCTTTGACCCTTATCTTCAAGTGGCCTATTGGCCTTGATATGTGGTGATGCCTATGTAAAAAAATGCAGATCAAAAATTCGCTGAGTATATTAGTTTAGAATTGCCCTCACACACACACGTTCTAACTTTTTATAGATATATTGATAATACAATGACGACTCTGCTGGTGTCTTCCTGTTTGTAGACTGAGACTCTTCCGGGTTACTTTAAATCATACCGTGTTTGCAAACTTATGACGCAGAAACTGATTAAGATTTATCGCTGTGAACTTTAAAGATGAACAAAAGTAAAATAAAATTTCCAAGTAAAACACGTAACACAATTAAAGATGGCGATGGCAAAGTTAAAATAGATGCACCAATTATCTTTTATCATTTGTTCGCCGCATTTTCGTACGATTTTTTCTTCCTTTTTATAAATGTTATTTTTTGCTTTATCTTTCCCACTTTTATTTCGTTCCGTAAAATGGGTCATCAGATCAAAAATCTTAAAACATAGCAAAAACAGAAATAAATATATTTCGATATTTAGATTTGTTGTGACATATTTATATACTAGCATAGTTTATATAATTAAGACAATTCGTCTCATCGTATATGTTATTCTCACAGCTGATGTAAACTCCGGCATTACAGGCGATACTAAAACGAATAAAGAATTCAGATTTGGCAAAGTAGGCACACTCTACAAGTGTGATTAAATAAAGGCCTCTGTTTGAAAATCCGTACACAGTCATTTGTTCAGCATTAACGTTTTAGTGTTCCTTAAATCACACTCGCAGAGCATTTAAAGCTACATTGGCCGAAACGCTGTCAAAATAACAAGAGATGAAAAAAATACACTTAATAATTAAAATAAAGCAAAAATACGTACACCTATGAAAATGAATGGCAAATCTAATTAAAAAAAACAGTTTCTCATTTCTTTGTGATATTCGTGAAGTTTCGGGTGCTGTCTTGTGCCTCCTTTTACAGATGTTATGTACGAAACCGAAATTTTGAAGAACCACGATTGTAACTGCATTAATGTAATAGACACCTCATCAATACTGTTGTAGATGAAAGATTATAGTTTTGTCAAATGAGAATCTTTAAAATTAAGGTAGGCATGTATATATATATATATATATATATATATATATATATATATATATATATATATATACCAGATTTATCATGTACAAAATAACCTTTTTGTTGGTAACATCGAAAGGAAATAACATCTGACGAGTTAGTGAGAGAGAGGAGATTTTTATGAACACATAAAATCATAAAATTGCCATCCCATTAACGAAACGGCTGTAATGAAGAACTCCAAGATAAAATAAACAATAGTTATAAAAATAAATAATGTAAGTCTTTGAATTTCAGCAAAGTTTTGTACTATATACATATATATATATATATATATATATATCATTTACTCTTTATAGTAAATACAACGTATGTGGTTCCAACAACCCACATTTCTAAATTCACTTATGATTCTGCCTCTGATGACTTTTCAGCCCAGAAACAGACCTGCAAACCAGGTCGCGTATAGAATATGAGTAGGGATTGGCCGCTGCTGATTGCAGTGCAGCTGCCAATCTTTTTGCTCTTTCTCTTTTCTCTCAACTTATTTAAGCTATCAGATTGAATTTTTCGGATTCTTTCTAAACACTGATTCACATTCCTTACGGTCACTTGCTTTTTTTGTCAAAACTTCCATATGGTATATTCACTGCAGACAGATTACTTTTAAATTTTTCCTTGTAGCTAACCCAAGGCCGTCTAAAATTTCTGTTCCCATCTGCCAGCTGACTGTACATCACAATGTTTGGTATTCTGTTATCACGCATTCCCAAGACGTGACCCGTTCACCGAAACTGGGACTGAATGACAAATGATTCGATGCTAGATATTTGGAATTTTGTGAATAATTCAGCATTTTAAACCTTGTTGCGGAGGGTAAGGCAATAGTGAAGATTAGACAGCTTTTATGAAGAACGGCTAACTGATGAATGTGATGCCTGTACGGAGTTCATAACTCAGTGTCGTAAAGAAGGATATGGAGAACAACAACACGATAAACAAAAATTTTGTGTCCAGTCGGATACGCTTTTTATCCTACAAGCGATGACGGAGTCTTCCAACGCTGCAGGTAGTCTTCGCAATCCTGTGAACAATTTCATCATCAAGTGATTCACTATGATTAACTTTGCTTCCGAGGTAGGGAAACGACTTAACATAATTTTTATCAAGGCCATCCACTTTCAGTTTACGCTCGGGAAATCTATACTCAGGTGGAGTTTGCCGTGCGCCTCAAACTTGTTTGGGAGTAGAGGAAGGCTGATGTACTACCTCAGTCTTTTTATGTTTTTTTTTCAGTCCAAAGGCCCTACATGAAGCTGAAAAGCGATCGAGAAGAGCTTGCGCTTTCTTGAAGGATATTTCCACCAGAGCTGCATCGTCGGCAAAAAGCAAATCACGAATAAGTTCGGTTCGGAGAATAGTTTGGGGCTTTGAACCGTTGATGGGTAATCCACCATATGGAAGAAATTGAAACGTGACACCAGTGTAAATGCCACTAAATACATGTTTCAGCATAAGTGAGAAAAATAAGCGCAAAGAGAACTGATCCCATTAAACACTCCCACTTGGTCCTATTTGTAACACTGAAGGTTTCGAACATGATGTTATCAGAGACAAAATTAGTCTTAATCCCCTCATGAGAAGAAATAATCACGTTTAGCCTGCTCTCGGGGATACCAAGCTTTCTCAAGACCTGCCAAAGAGCGCGACGATTCACAATATCAAAGATTTTCGTCAGGTCATCAAACACCATATACAATCATTAATTTCTCTCCCAGACATTTTCTGCCACTTGACAGAGTGAAAATATCATGGTAATAGTGCCACGACCCGACTAAAAACCGCAACGGGACAGGATATACCTCATCGACGAGATGGTTCTGTTTAGAAGGAGTCCAGCCAAAATCTTTCTAGTAATCGAAAGCAGAGATATCTCACGATGGTTGTCACAAACATACTTGAATTCCTTGTTTTTGTAGAGATGTTTGATGCAGACATCTTTGTAGTCCTGTGTAACCTGACCTGCCTTTAATATCTCCACAAAAAGAGTATAAAGCTTTTTTCACGAACGTATTTCCACTATATTTATAGACCTCCGAAGGAATAGGATTATTTGTTGATGGACTAGTTGCGATTTGCTTGGTGGATACGTATATGTCTTCATAATATGTTTAAATGACAATTCCGATATTTCTGCACTCTGTGGGATAGAGGATATGACAGCATTGTCAATGACAGAAGACGTGTTTAAGACATTTTCAAAATGCTCCTTCCAACGATTGAGAATATATCTTTTCTCAATGAGAAGTGCTTCTCCGTTAGCAGTGCTTAAGATGACACAGCTTTCTTCTGAGGGCCTAATACTTTCTTCAAACTATCGTAGAAAACATTTAAAATTTTGGTGTCGTGGCTTTTTAGAGCTCAATAGCTTTAGTGTACCACAAGTGTTCTTTCATGGCTCGGAGGCCTCGTTGAACCTTACCTTCACACTTTCATAAGCAGTGTGCTTTATTGTTGAGATTTTGTCGTCTATCCAAAATTTGTGTGCAAAGTGCATTTTGTAGGTAAGAGTTTTTAATTCAGCATTGCCCTCGTCAAACTAGTCCTGATGCTTTCTTCGTGGTATCCCAAAGACTTCCACTGCTGCAGCGTGGGTTATATCTCGCAATCTCTTACAAAAAGTCTCAATATCATCGATGTCTTTAACAGATTCAAGGGCCTCAAATTTACTGGTAAGTTCACTTTTCATTACCGTGGACTTTCAGAGGAATCACATTGATGCGGTTTTCGAACCGTCGATCTTGTAACTCCGCGACTTTATGCACGCAATGAAAGCTTACTTCTAAGGAGGGCATGGTCCGAAAGATAGCAAGAAGTGTGGAAGGAACGTGTCATATTACTATCCTTAATTTCATTCCGTTTTGTTATAACAAAATGAATAAGATGTCAGTCCTTCGAACAAGGATGCATCCATGTGGTTTACGGTGATCAGATTGTTGGAACAGGGTATTGGTAATTCAGAGGTCAAACTCTCTACAAATTGTAAAAAAGTTATAAACCATTTGCATTTATCTTGCCTACACCATGCATACTAAGAACCCCTGTCCAAAAGAGATGATTATTACCAACACAAGCATTGAAGTCAGCAGCAACAATGAGCTTATCCTGATCGCGAACTTTTGTGATGACATCACGAAGGAGATCATAAAAGTCGTCCTTCTCTTGAACTGAACTATCCAGTGTTATAACAGTTAAATAATGTCACATTGGTGTTTCTCTCTATTTCGTCACACGGTAAAGACGATGATGAATCTGCACGGCTAGACTTGATGGCAAAACCAACGCCAGATTAACGGGGTTCATTTTAACTCTTTCCCGACCAAAACAAGTCATACCTGCCCTTTGCTTTCTCGAAGTTGAGAATTTCCGACAACGCGAGTTTCAGGTAGAATAGGAATGTCAATGTCCAACTTCTGCAACTCAAACGAAACAAGAGCTCTCTTATGTTCCGGCATAGAATCCTTGCCTTGGAGGGTACGGATATTCCGGCTCTCTTTTTAGATCGTTTCGTTGTGTTCAATTGTTGTGACTTCATAATTGGATAATCAGACAGCTGCCAAGTTTTTTAGAGAGCAAGCAATGTTTAGAGCTACTTTTATCACCCCCTCGGTAGCATGAGAGAAAGCAGTGCTGTAAATAGGGTTGATTTGTCACTGATGAAACCACGGACAGCACAATTGCTCACATGTTTGTGCTTGAACGGCAATCTATACTCAGTCGACTATGTGTAGAGATTCGGTTAAGAACTTCCTGTAATATCTTTTAAGTGTTATAGTCGCCTTCACTCCATCGACAGTGGAGTTCTCGCATGAAAAGTGTTATAAGTTTCCGAAACCCAGAGAAATGATTTGATTAGAGTAGTGGGCGTAGGACCATCCACACTTTTTGGAACAATTAATTAACTTATTCGGTGCCATTAATTGTTTCAAAACAGGCAGACAACAGACCTTAGGTTTGCATTTAGAGGTCCCTTCTACTAGATGGCTATATATATATATATATATATATATATATATATATATATATATATATATATATGGAGAGAGAGAGAGTAATAGAGAGAGTACTAGTTGGCCGTTGACCCCGGAAAGGGGTTTGTTCGCACTTTGTAAAGTCTGTTTTATCCTCCATGGAGACTAGCAACCGTCCTCACAAAACATGTCTGGTGAGGGAACCAGTTTAGTCGCAAATGACTCAAGCATGAGGGCAGTAGTACTGGGTTTCATGGAACCAGTAACATATGGTATGACCTGACTATATATATATATATATATATATATATATATATATATATATATATATATATAACTACTTCATTTACTCACATAAATTAATATATGAAAGTATAGATTTATGCGTGAACTTTAAGTATTTACTTCAAAAGTGCTCAATACGTAGGTAGAGCTAGTTAGTAATTAGTAATTAATCGCCATATATATTTTATAAATTACTATATATATATATATATATATATATATATATATATATACATATATATATATATATATATATATATATGACTTCTGATTAATCAATTATTTTTTACTTTGATTTCCATGTCTCACTGACTTTAGCAAATAGGGTACATACCTTTATGAATATTGGCTAATATTTTCTCCTCTGATGAGATGGTAAACATCGAAACACTGTAGGTTAAGAAGATAAAAATTCCTAAAGTATCTTTTGTCTTTCTTAGAATAATAAAAATCTTTGATATGAAACGCAAACATTTCACTTCAAAAAAGTTTTGTTTTAAATTGATTGAATCACTATAATTTAATATGCATATATATATATATATATATATATACACACACACACATATATATACATACATATATATATATATGTATATATATATATATATATAAACTGTCCAGATTTAAAACGGTAGCATTATTATAAAAAATGTTTTATTACATACACACATAAAATGTAATAAACAAAATTTGTTCGACTGATTACTCTAAAAAAGATTTACACATTTCTTATTCCGTAGTTTCAAAGAATGTTATTCTTGCTATTCTTCGTATCAGTTTTTAAATGAATATTATATATATATATATATATATATATTCATTTTAAAACTATTTTACACATTTTATAGACGTTCTATTGTTTCATTAAGTTTGTTTGGCCAAACATTTGGCAAGAGCACTTAAAATTATATTCAAATAAACAAACGAAATGAAAACAAAACGAAAATGCAGTTCAAAGAGAATTCTATTTGAACTGAATTCTTCGGGATTTTTTAAGTAAAAATTATTCTTGTAATGTAGTCCAAACTATTATCAATGATAAGATCAAGTAAATTAAAGTAAAGTAAAGTAAATTATATATATATATATATATATATATATATATATATATATATATATATATATATATATATATTTATGCTATCAGAAATATATACTGGTAAGTTACATTCCAATAATCAAACAACATAATGTGCACACAATCATATGTTTTATTTTTGTTTATTTCTTTATTTTTAACTGTTTTATTTATAATATATCGAATGCCTAGTTTTCCATTATTGTCTTATACGTGTTTCGTTGACTTGGTAGACAATATAGTCTACTGTGTACACATACATATATATGTGTGTATCTTGTGATAAAGACAACCAACTATCATTAAAAATCTCCAAAGAGAGCCTAGATTATAAAACAAGGTTGCTTAAGATGAGGAGGATGGAAACTAAATAATATGAGAACACATATTTAAAGGAGGAGTTCTTTTCAACGGAAAGATCTCGCAATGTCATCATTTGACTGTTTTCGAAGATTGTAAAGGAAAGTATATAAGAAGCGATTAGTTTCTCAGTAGAGACAAGCGTAGCCTCCGAATGGATCGCCGACTGATTCATCCATCGCCCTTTCCCCTGAATCTAAATTACTTAAATTCAGTGTAACAACCAAAAAAATCCAGAAAACTAGAAACCAGCCAGGATGGGAATGGTCGATGTTATTTTGTATTGCTAATTTTAGTGCAGAATAATACTAACTAGCATAACCAGTGGAAATACCACGGGATTCTAATTTTAAGCCACATTATAAATAAAATTAATAAATTAAATAAATAAAATTAATTGAATTAAAATAAAATAAATAATGATAAACTCAAAACAATTTTTAGCAAATTATTTTTAAAGTTTTAAAGCAAAAAAGAATTGATTTAAAAATATTATTTTTCAATAAAAATCAACACAAAACACCTACTTTTGTTTTGTTTATCTGAATATTTTTGCGATAAATTATAAATAGACAGATGTCAATTCACTTGCACATATTGTCCTGAATTTTATAAAGAATCTATAATAAAAAAACACCTGATGTTTTATATTATGATATAAAATAGCAAATTTGAAACCGTTAAACACACATCCACGTCTTACTTTATTTTCTTTTTTTTTGAAAAATTCTTGAGAGGAAATAGTTATAAATATTTTAAATTGATAAATAGCACGGAGATATTTTGATTCTCATTAATATTTTCGATGATGTTTTTGTTTTTGTGACACCAGAGGCCTGACAAATAAATTAATATTAAGAAACCAACATTTGAGAGTCTAGTCTATTCTCCTATTTAACAGAAAATTTGAACTTGTGTAAAATAGACACATGGCTGTTCCAAAGGTAATCATAAAAATGATGCTGTAGCCCAGATCGATTTCGAACGCGATCCACGTAGCGAATTACTAAACCACCGCAGCTAATCATTGTAAAGTTCCTAGTCTGCATTTTTAAGTGACAGTAACTTCGACAGTGACTTGTTCCAGACCAAATCTCCATTTCCTTGTGTCGATACTTATGCAGACCCTTCAACTCGTCTTGAAAATCCATTATATTTGCTCGTTACGGCTTCTCCAAAACTTGTGCTTAAATTGCTATGAGATCTCAAGGGTTTCATATAGAAGGAAGCTGCCAAAGGAAAATGCTAATGGTGTTGATTTGTTTCATGCGTATTGTCAAATTACCGACACCTTTGCGCAATACAGAAATGTCAACGCCAAACGTCTTAAAAGCAGGAATGATGCGTACATTCGTTAATAAGACGATATTCTGGTTTTCGTAACACTTGGCTGTCGTTTTTTGGGAACAAGAATCTTTAACACGCACCGTATATAGCTCTACACACGTTTACGTTATGCGAAATAGTTTTACATTTATATTCTATAAAACTACTTCTGAAATACGTTCCTATATTTCAACTTATCTTACAAATACCTAGCCCTAGCATCTCCTTTAAAATTTTTCCCTCCGAACTCATAAACACGTACATATATTAGTAATTAAATATTATTTTACTAGCAGGACCAGTTTCTTGCTCTTGCCCGGAAAAATATAGAAGAATGTTTACTAAAATATATTATTAAGTATTCATTTTGAATGAATGTATCTAGTTTATATTTTATTAAATGAACGGTAGCGATCTCCATTGCTAACCATAAAATCGATGATGACATAATTATGTGTGCCCTTTACGAAAGTGTTTATTAGCATTATTTTTTACGCTTCGATCAAAGGCGTATACTATGAATAATAGAAGTAAGGTTCTAATGATTAAAAAATAGGAAGAATTTAGTCTAAATTTTATGGTTTAAAGTGAACATCTCGGAAAAATTAAATTAAAATCATGTTACCTTTCATTTTTTGCCAAGTTTTTCTTCATTGTAATTCAACAGAATATCGTGTATATTAATGAGATCTTTTTAGTTTCAAAACATGATGCTATTGAATTTATATGTCTATTTTATAAAGAAATTCATCGTAAACATGAAAAAGAAATGTAATGTAAATATAAATAATGTTTAAATTTTGAAGGATTGCAAAATATGTTATTCAGAAAACTATTTTAACTTCAATTGTTTAGTGTTGTTTAATGCATGAAGATTGTATCTATAGATTTTTATTGGACAAAATAGATTATTGAGCTGAACATGGGGCGTGCTGAGATAAGAACATTATTTTTTTTTTAATCGATGTGAACATGCGTATGGTGGGCGTTTTGTAACTATTCTGTACTTTCAGCTGACAAATCAATAAACAAATGTAATCGTACACATTAAATGAAAATTGAAAGTCCTATGTAAAATATTAGTACTGTTTGTATTCTGCTGAGCATCGTTTAAAAATAAGAAGAATACAAATAAACTCAAATTGAAATGTCAATGGTCTATAATTTAATGTAATAACGTAGACGAGAAACGGAGTAAAGAAATTATGTGTTCTTTGTTTATTTTTATGGGAAAATTAAGTAAATATCACGTTTTGTATAATTAACGTATATTGTGGTTCTGTTATTGATAACCGCAGCCGTCCATATAAGGTAAAATGGAGTTGTTCGTTTTCATGTTCTCCTACTATGTAGATATGTAGATATGTGTAAATATTGTGGCTGATAATTTCGTTCTATTCAGTCATTTTATTAAACCATTATAAATAGAGGAGCGTTTGGTAACCGAGATGTAAGTGTCATGCAATATGTAGTAAATATCAATATGAAAAAAGTAAAATCATAAATTAGCTAGATGCGAAGAAGTTAAACTATGAATAAAATTAAACGGTTATTTGTGTGAAAGTAGAAGGAGTGAATTTCATCAGCGTGAACGTCTTTGCAACTTTCTCAGTGGATTAAAGTATTTGAGAGAGTATGTCCACTAGGATAAAAATAACGTGAGAAAAAAAGTATTTATTGTCGACTAGAAACACGTTTTGATAGTAAATATTAAATGCGTAGACGCTGTGCATAGTAAGTATTTTTTTTTACTTTCCCATAATGGTGAAGGTAATATGAGAAAAATCGTTAACCATTTTATTAATATAACGAAAGCATTTCTTTAATGTGATTTAATTATATATATATATATATATGTATATGCTATATATAATTATATATAATTATATACATGCATACATATGTACACATGCTATCTATCTATCTTTATATATATATATATATATATATATATATATATATATAGAGAGAGAGAGAGAGAGAGAGAGAGAGAGAGAGAGAAAGATAAGTGAAAAATGATATTTGGAAAAGTTTAAAATCGAACTTAGTAACAAAAGTTAAAAAAGAATACATATTAAAATCCTGGGACTGTTGACCGATTGTCATTGTTCTTGGAAATTACTAAATATTATTTATGTCAAAGTTAGATATGAACAATGCAGTTTAGAAATAATGATGAAATAAATAGGTTATAAATGAACAATTCAATTTGGGAATTTTTTGTTGGCCTAGAGCGTGTTTGGACATATATAGGTGAAATCCACGTGAATGAATTTCACGTGTCGAAGCACGCTTGTGATGTCATAAAGAAAAGGAATCCCCAATATATTGAGTCGGAGAGCGACTTTGTGAAAGAGTCAAGGCAGAGTCGACGAGAGTCCAGTCGAGTTAGCTGAAACTCTCTTGAAGCGAAGAGGAGAAGATATAACGATGTAAAAAGCTTGAATTCCTGATTCATCAATCAACCAACTGGAAGAATAAAGACCCATCATACACCTGTAAACTTGTCTTCGTAAATGTGTTTTACCTATTATCTGTAAATGAACATTGTATTACTCTGTTGTGCCGTGGAACAACAGTGAAAATAAGAACAATCAAGTCGAGGTTCGGTTAAGGAACAAGTGTATTAACAATAATGTACAAAGATAAGAAAGCGTGTATATCTGCTGGGCACTGGCTAGCAGTTGAAGTGCAGTCGCATCTCTCTCACCGGTGTTGAAATAACTAGCGCTATTTATAGTGCTAATCGGTGTAAATTCCTCTGTTTAAGGAAGGCCGGTATAACACCCCCCCTTTGAAAATGTCACGTCTGAGATTAATACCGTTTCTGTTTTGGGTTCATCCTAATCAATTCTGTTGATTTCCATTTTCTGTTTGATTAACAGTAGATCAAACAGAAAACGGAAATCAGCTGTCTCTGGTATGGGAACCTGAAAATTATCACTGTGCCCATGATGTCCTCCTCGGGCGATCTGGTCACCTCACGATTTGAGTATCTTTTCCGAATTTGGTTAGTGTGACGTTCGTGCAGGAGGTCTGGTAGTCAACCACCTCAGCAGGAATAACCTTCTTAGTGACACACGATATGGTTTCCGCTCTGCAAGATCTACCGCAGATGTGCTGACGGTTATATCCCACAGGATTAGTGAATCTCTTGACAAAGGCTTCCTTTCTAAGGCAATTGCTCTTGACATATCAAAGGCCTTCGACAAGGTATTGCATAAGGGTCTACTTCATAAGATTTCCAGCTACGGTATAACTGGAAATGTTTTCTCAATCATTAAATAATTTCTCTCCGATAGGCTCATAAGAGTAGTGGAAGATGGACAAAAATCGGAGGCCTGCAGTATAAATGCTGGAGTCCCTCAGGGGTCAATCCTAGGCTCAACTCTTTTCCTGATCTACATCAATGACCTCCCTAAACACATACTTAAATCATTCGTTGACATCTATGCTGATGACACGACCATCTTAGGGAACACATCAAAGGCTGTAAATGACAAAGTTCTCTCTGATTCTCTCCCCTCTGATCTCGAGCGCGTGGTTCAGTGGGGGAAGACATGGCTGGTTACCTTTAATGCACCCAAAACCAAACTCCTATCCTTACATCATCCACGCTCTGATCCCCAGCTGGCATCAATTGTGATGGATGGCTCTCGTCTGGGTGAGGCCCCGTGTTTTGACAAGCTTCTGGGTTTGACCTTTACTCCTGATCTGAAATGGAACACGTACATCAAGTCTGTTGCCAAGGTCGCTGGAAAGATGGTGGGATCCTTCTACCGCTCCAGAAGATATCTCACTACTGATGCAATTCTCTATCTATATAAAAGCCAAGTACGTCTAAGGATTGAATACTGCTGCCATATCTTGGCAGGAGCTGCTAAAAACAGCCTATCCTGCCTTGACAGAGTACAAAATAGGCTTCGTGGCTTAGTGGGGGATGCCGTTTTCTCTACGCTGCAACCTCTCTCCCACAGAAGAGACGTTGCGAGCCTATCCTTGTTTTATCGTTATTTCCATGGCAGGTGCTCGTCTGTACTCCATTCTCTGGTCCCCCCTCGCCAATTTTTCTCGAAAAACACCCGTCTAGCTGAATCCACTGTGAAACTTTTCTCCCACTCTATATCTGTGCCTGAATCAAAGCGCGGATTCCATGAACAATGTTTCTTTCTTAGAACTGCACGCCTGTGGAACTCTGTTCCGTCTGCCTTGCTTCCCATCGGACTACAACTTGGATGTCTTCAAGTCCAGTGTTAACAAATTCCTAATGAACCGCCCCCTTAAGTAAACACTTCATCAAATCTCCACACTAACGTAATGTACTTGCAATAACCCTTATCCCTGAGTGGCTTCCGGGCCTTGATAAGTGGTGATCACTTTGTAAAAAAGAAATCACATAGACCATGTTGCATATTTGTTTCTCAACAATGCCGGACTTCCAGAAAGTCTTATTATATTTGTTAATCTTGTAGAAGACTTTTTCGCCAACTTTTTATACCGTTCTTTTTTTGTTTTTTGTTATCGTTTTTTTTTTAGGTTTGACCTAACCTGGTTTGGTAACAACTTGTGAAAAATCGATATAACCTTGCGTCCGAACATAACCTCAGCAGATGTCTTCGACATTTCGATGTTTTCATTCGAAATGACTCTGTAGACTTGTAAAAACTGTTTGATTGACTTATCTGTCGGTGACCCACTAGTTTTTTTCAGAGCTCCCTTGAATTTCTCTGCTTGTTTATTACTTCTTGGGTGATATGGCGGAATGGTTATATGCTCGATTAGATGATCCTCGCAAAAATGTTTAAATTCGGTAGACGTAAATTGCGTTCCATTGTCTGTAATAATAAAGTCTACTACTCCAAACCTAGCGAATAGTTCATACAGGGAGTTGATAGTTACCTCGGATGTGGGATTCTTACATTTTAATACTTTCGGACATTTAGATAGGCTGTCTACAACAATGAGATAGTAGAACCCATCTAGCGGTCCTGCAAAATCTAAATGAATCCTAGACCAAGGTCGGCCCGGTTTTGCCCATGATCCGAATTGAGTCAGAGGAGCTTTCATAGCTAATGCGCATCTTCTACACTCCCTGATTTTTCCTTCTATATCTTTATCCATGTTTGGCCAATGAACGGAAGAACGCATAAGACTTTTCATTCTTGATATACCTGGATGTCCTACATGGAATTCCTTGAGCATTCTTTTCTGTAATGTCGCAGGAATTAAGACCCTGTCGCTATATAACGGGACGTTATCGCAAATTGAATAAATTCCTTCACCCAGCTCGTTATTGTTGATCCTTTCTTTCGGGCGTATAATAAATTCGTCACCTCTGTCTTACTCTTAATCTCATCAAGCGTTACTGGAAGTTCTCTTATTGTGTAACATAACGTATTTTTCTACTTCAACTTACCATATCCTCCAATGGTTCTGTTTGCTTAGGTATTAACCTCGATAACCCGTCTGCATGACCCATTTTTTAAATGGTACATACTCCATTTGAAAATTTAAATTCAGGAGTATGGTACCCTATCTTTGGAGTCTATTCGCTGTATGTTGTGGTAGTCCATTTTTCGATCCAAAAATCGTTAATAATGGTTTGTGGTCTGTCTTTAACAGAAATTGCCTACCGTACAGGAAACGATGAAATTTCTTTACCGCGAATATAATGCTGAACGCCTTTTTTCAATTTGTGAGTATTTTTTTTTCGGCTGGCAAAAGTGATCGAGATGAATGTGTTATGGGTTTCACTTTTCCATCATTCATTTTGTGTAAAGTGCATGCTCCTATGATATAGGAGCTGACATCGCTTGCAACTATAATTTCACGCTTGGGCTTATAATATGCCAGCGGAAACAAGTCAGACGTTAAAGTCTCTTTAATTATCCAAACGCTTCTTCGCACTCTTGCGTCCAGGCCCATTTTTGGTCTTTCCTTAACAGTTCATTTGAAGGCGACCTTAGTTTGTGCATATTTGGCACAAATACATTGTAGTAATTTGCCAAACCTAAGAAACTTTGTAAAGACGCAATATTTTCTGGAGCAGGCATATTCTTTATTGCACTCGACCTATCTGGATCCGGCCTTCTTCCATGTTTATCGATGATTTGCCCAAAGAATTTTATTTTCTCCATGAAAAATGTACATGTTTTCTGTTTTACTTTAAATCCATAATCCTGCATCCTTTTGAATACTTGGTTTACATGAGTTTTGTATTGTTCTTTGCAAGTGCTTTTCATTAACACATAGTCCAGGTACCCTACTGCGAAATCCAACTCATTTAACATAATGTCCATAATTTGCTAAAATGTTGCAGGGGCGACTTAGACCCCAAAAGGAAGTCTGTTAAACTTGTACAGTCCCTCATGGGTATTAATACATAGCAGTTTTGAACACTCCTCATCGATTGGAACCTGTAAGTACGCGCCACTTAGGTTGATTTAAAAAATATTTCCCTCCACTCAGTTTCGCAAATATCTCTTCAGGGCTCGAAATAGGATAATGGTGATCTTGTAATGCCCTGTTTGAGCCTGTCGCGAAGTCGGCGCAAACCCGAATCTCCTTACTCTTCTTTTTTATGTAAACATTTGGTGCAACCCACTCACTGTGATCAATTTTTCCGATGACAATCATATTTTCGAGTCTTCCTAATTCACCGTCTATCTGTTATAGAACAGCGTATGGAACTTGTTTTTTCTGTCTGAACACTGGCTATTCCTTTACTTTTACGTCAAATTTTGTTACCGCTTTTGTACACCTTCCCAAACCGCCTGAAAATATGTCTGGGAAATTCTCTTTTAACTCCCTCTTAAGTTTTTCTGCCTCCACATTCAAATCCTCAACCTTTTGGCAAAATGAGCTTAAAGGCAGATCCCATAGTCTAAACTTTTCGAACAGATCAGTTCCAAAGAGGTTGTTTGATTTTCGCATTACAAAAATTCTTGCTTTTCCGCTCTGTTCTGGAAAAAATATTCGTTAATAATTCTCTTCCGAAGGTAATTTTTCGCCACTGACGCCTTTCGCCGTTTTATGTGATTTAATCATAGTGGATCTCGCAAGCCTCTTCCATGTCTGTACATTAATAATGGAAATGTCAGACACACTATTAAGCTGTTGCCTTACTTTCTTTTTAAACATTTTTACCTGTACATATTTCTGCATATTTTGCTCCTCAGGTTCAATTATCGTAAGTTTAATGGATGTCTTTCTACCAGATTTTTTCTACAATGCGATGTTTTATGCCCTTTCTGGTGACAGTTGTCACATTGCTTGAATTTGGAGGGACCCTCATTGTACCGATGTTTATTTCCACACATCCAAAATGGTTCAGATGGATCTTTTCCCTGTTTCTTTCTCTGGTTATTTTTTGAAGTCGAATTTTCTTTGGGTGGATCTTTTTTATATGCGACACTCCGCTTTCTTCTATGTCACAACTGTCTTGTTTCAGCGCAATGAGCCGTTCACAGTCTTCCACTAAGTTTTGTAGTTTTAAATTCAGTTTGTTTTCGAGTTTAATTAAAACACGACGCCTGATTTCAGCGTCTTTATTTAAGACCAGCCCTTGCAAAAATGTTAAACATTTAAAATTATCTGCTGATAATTCCTCCAGTTTAAAATCGTCGCAATGCTTATTCACTATACTTGCGTAAGTAGCGTAGTCGTTTTCCTCTCTTCTAGTAACATTCATACATTTGTATCGCCTATGGAAAAGAGACCTTTTTGTAGAAAACAGTTGTGTAAGTAGCGTAACTGTTTTTTGGAAGCTCAACTCACTGGTCATCTTTGTGAGAATAAAGTGCACGAACTTTGTATGCTCGGCTGTTCTAATTTTTTTTTTTAGCAAAAGCCTAACTCTTTTTGCGTCTGACCAGGTACCACAATCATATCGTCTATAGTACTGGACGAAAGTGACATCGTCTTCTGGATTATAATTGACATTTTCAATAGCGGCCCACACAGCTGTTTGAGAAAATGCGTTATGATTATCGTTCGCTTTAGTTAACTGTGTCGACTCCAGAATTTTTCTTTGTTCCTCTAGTGTTTTCATCAATATTTCCTTTTCTGTTGTTCTGTCTTCAAATGTTTGTTTATATCTCTCTTCTCTTTCCACTTGTTGTTGAATTTGCTGCTTTTATTACGCGAGATTTTGCTCTGCCATGAATTGGAACAATCCCAACAGTAAATCTTTTCGCATCCATCATATGAATTCAGTTTACAATTTACGCTTGTATAAAAGAAATATTCCTTAGCAAAAAAAAAAAAATCAACCAAGTTTTCTTTCCCAATTCTTTTGGTTGAAGAACAACAGTTTAGCAGTCCTTTTGTAACTTAATTTGTTGAACGCTATGTTTCTAGTTTTACTAGAAACAATCCAGCGAAATAACATTTGTCTAACATTTCTTTTTATTTGCACGCGTTTTTACGTAGCAAAAATAAAATCCGTCACTTTAAATATCTGACGAATTCGTATGGGAAACTTTTAGTTTTGGGTTGTTTTTTTTACCCTCCTTGCCTTTTGCAAAAAATAAAAATGATTCTTTACGTGTTTGCTAAGCACAAATGACGTACACGAACAATTATTTTTTATGGTATGTCTCTTTTTCTCTTGACAAAGTCAAGCGTGTTTTTTTCAAATCCCAGATGTTATCGAAATAACGATAAGCTTACACGGTATTTGCTAGTTGGTTTGGGACATTTAACTTTGCAGAAGAAAATTCTTACCGTAGGAAAAAATGGCTTCTGGTGAAGAAAAAAATGAAACCTCTTTCCCTTTCTAAAACACTTGGTAAGTGTGTTCAATTATTAAATAATTGACAACATTCGCGTGTTTCGCTGTAGATTTTGGAAGCAAGTTTTTTTCCCGTCGCCAAATTACTATTGTAGTAATTAATCCGCTGTTAATCCTTGCGTATCCGAATATCTGTTGAAATTACGAAGGTGTTCTGCCGTAAATATTTTACGAATCTTTATTCCAATCACTTTTGATGAGTCTCTGCACTGACTGTCGTTTCGATTCCTTGTCGCCAATCTGTTGTGTCGTGGAACAACAGTGAAAATAAGAACAATCAAGTCGGGGTTCGGTTAAGGAACAAGTGTATTAACGTATTAACAATAATGCACAAAGATAGGAAAGCGTGTATATCTGCTGAGCACTCGGCTAGCAGTTGAAGTGCAGTCGCATCTCTCTCACCAGTGTTGGAATTACTAGCGCTATTTATAGTGCTAATCAGTGTAAATTCCTCTGTCCACGGTAAGCCGGTTTAACAAACTCCCCTCAAGTATTATGCGTCTGCACCATCAGTAATAATAACTCTCCCCTCTATATGTGTTTACAAAAACTGTTGCATCATATCCTCCAGCCCGTATTATAATATGATAAAAGAATTATCATAAGGCTGCCGTATGTACCATGTATATAAATGCCTCATCTTCCCCTTTGTTAAAATGAATTCTCGTTATCTGCTCCTCCTGACAACATTAGTATAAACACTTTGCAATACACACACACTGAGATACACAACACATGTACATTTATAGGCCAAATATCTTGAAATAAACAATTACTTAACACGCCAGAATAACAAAAATCGAAGTAGACATTTTGTCATCTTATCTTGATATTTTACCTACGCAAAATCACTTTTCTGTTACTTCTAATATCAACCTTGTCAAAAGATTATACATCTTTCATGAATTTGATTTCATTCTTTCATACGTCTACGTTTATCTTACCATCACCAGTAATCCAACTTTTCATATCCACCTTTTCAAATATGTGACATCGGAAATACGAAATTGTCTCTTTTCGCTCTCAAGCCTGAGGATAAGCGCTAAATGGCACCGAACAGCGAAGGTTCAACAAGATCGTACCAATGGAATCAATAAGATTGCCACAGTTTCGTAAATGTATCCTTCGTAAACGTCATTAAACCTATTATAAAATGCGTTGCCACAACTTCTACATCATCATAACCATCTTTTCCCTACTCTTTCTCTCACTCTCTAATGTCAAAAGGTTCTAAACCCTCACGGCATCCAGTCCTCGCACGGTAGATTAATGAGGAATTATCAAAGTTGGATCAAAGTAGAGGCTAGGAAACAAATGACACATTTTGCTTTTATTTACTTATATGGATTTTGGAAATTCCACGGTGTAAAATATCGCAATGGTTTACATTGGTAGGTAAATAAGGAACAGAAACTGTTAGTGATATATTTTTTTCAATTTTTGACGTGCGAAGTGTATTAGCCAAAGAACATTTCGTTGTTGTGGCGATTTTGCTGATTATGATGGCAGTGGTATATTGTGGTGGTTATTGTGATAGTGGTAGTTTACGTAGTGATGATGGTATCTCTTGATTGTTGTAGTGATGGAAGTCGTGGTGGTTCTGGTGGTGTGATTTATTAGTGGTGTTGGTAGTGACAGTGCTTTTAATGGAGATCGTGATAGACCTAGTCTGGGTAGTTGATTTTAATCGGCTTTAATTATGGCGATGGTGATGTTGGTAATTATAGTAATGGCTACAATAGTCGTGTTAATATTGTTGATGATGGTGTTGATGTTGTTGAATATGTTTGTCTAGTCTGCTGCTGTTTTGCATAGAAATCATGAGAATCATGCCCCATGATTTTCTAGTCTGCGTAAATCATCCTTCTCTTATTTGTTTGTTAATCTACAAGTTTGCAGGTTTAAAGTATCGATACATTGAATATTAGGGTTCACCGATTACATTCGAAATTAGAAAAAAATCGACATCAAAGGAATAGTGCAGAAAAAAAATGCTGTCACTTTTATTGATTTCCGGTTCTGCGCATGACACGTCTTGGCTTACCACATGCAGTAACTGAGACGATAGCACGACGGATTCTGATGTCGACTCAACCTGGATGTTCACCATAGATGAATTCGCCAGGGTACGTTGTATTCTATGACGTTGTCTACACCCCTATTATTGTAAGGGAGGGTTTGGTTTAAACAGGTGTTTGTTTGTGATTGTACTGTGATTGTATTGATAGTAATGGTATTGATTATAGAAATGCTGGTGTTGATTTTATTAGTGTTTGTAGAAGTAGTGCTATTGTTTATATCAATACTTTTAATAGCTTAAATGCGTTCCATTGGGTGATAGCGGATTAGCGTATAGCGTTTGCGTTCAGACGCATTTATAGAACAATTTTCAGTATTGATACTTAGAACCTGTTTCATGGTAACTTCTATAAATATCTGGTTTAAAAAATAACAAGGCAAAACTGAGAGAAAAATCCCGCACTCGCCAAATAATTATACTTTATTAGGGAATTAATTAACTCATAATTTTTGCAAGATTATACATTCAATAAGCTGGACAATAAAATGAACCAGGTCAAGAAAAAAAAAACGCTAAATGCCACGCACCATTCACTATACATAAATATTGACCGACTCTACGTAAAAACTCGAAAAGGGGTAGCGGGCTGAAAAATATGTATTGATAGCAAAAGACAAACTGGGAAAAGACATATAACAGGACGCAGAAAGGGTGATTACTCAAAATAGTGATACAGGGAGCAGCGAAACTGAAAACAAAAAGACAAAAAAGAAAAAAAGAAATATATAGCGATTACATTGAGGATTTATAAAGTAACTAATAAAGAGGCATACAAAACAGCTGTGTACTGTAAAGAACAAAGAAATGAGTCTGCTATTGACAACCGAACATAACAACGGAATCTGAACGAACTATATCATAACTATGATATTCAAATACTAAGCAAACAGTTGATATATGGACAAATAGATGGAAAATGAGTAAATGCATCAAACTTGTCGCAAAAAATACAAAAAGAAAATAGACGACTGCGTGGGAAAAACAGTCTTCTTGAGACAATCAAATTATTTGCACTCAGGTGACACAGAAAAATTATACAAACACAGATAAGAAACAATAAAAGGCATAAGATTTTCTGTACATGAAGGTACAAACAGACAAATTCATTTGGGCAAGGAGACTTACTATGATAATTATCAACAAAAAGAAAAAAAAAAACAACCAAATCCTAGATTTCGTTGGCCCAGCCGTTCGTCGGGTGAAAATCGAGGAGACAGAAAAACTACGCAAATATTGAGAATTTGCCAGGGAACTTAAAGGAATATGGAATATAAAAAATATCGGTAATTATAGAAACACTTGAAACACTCTCCAAAAATCTGGAAGAAAAACATAGGTTGTACGATAAATATATAAAAACGAACATTCAAACATTATTGTATGGACATTTTTTTTATATGGAAACTAATACACATAAGAAACGTACGCTTAAGAAAACAGAAAATTGGAAATAAAAAAGATAGAATATTATACGATCACAGGGGAAATAAAACCCGATCAGAAATCCCATAAACTGCCACTCCCAAAAACATACATTTATTACCAGCAGTGTCGTCTCTTACTTCTTGAAAATAATAGCGATGGGTAAAGAAAGAGAATATAAAGCCCGGAGAAGAAAGACAACGTTCGCTATTAATGAGAATATAGACGGCCGTGGCAATAAAGCAACTGTGTTGGAAACAGTTATGAAGAGTGCTGGAAATTTTCGGGGGACATTTTGTCATTTAGAATATACACCATTTCTATTGCCAGTGAGCAATCATTGATAATATATCCGTGAAAAATCATATAGTTTTTAAAAAATAATAAAAATAATTGTTGGCCAAATTCTCCAAAATATTATCAGCGAGAATTAACTGAGTGCGATTTCCAAGTGTGTTACAACGGTTATAGTAATAAGCGAAGTGGGTCGCCAATCTTGTGATATTCTGTCACTCGGATTCCAGAGAAATTCGTTTTTTTTTCGACAATTAATTACTAGAGCTAGAACAGTAAATTGCAACTAATGATCTACTCTCGTGCATTGACCATGTGTGGACTATGATAGCTGAACATATCAAGCATATCTATACGATTTCTGCTCGTTGAAAACCGTATCTAAATGCATAGCCTTGTGTGGTTAACGTTAGGAGAAACTATGAAAGTCTTGTATAAACCAAATGGCGCGTGCGAAGGCTTATTTTACTTGAGATTATAGTGTAAAAATCATTACATGATATTTGCAAACTTTATCATCCATAATCTTCGCTGTTGTGCTAAAATTTACATAGCTAGCAAAAGGAATTTTACATTACTGAAGACCTGTTCATTCGAAGAACATCGGACGTCCACCACAATGTGGTTTACCGAGAAATTTTTCCTTGAATATTTTGGACTAACCCATTATTAATTTCTCATGACAACGTTCATGTTATTGGGTTGGGGCAACAACAATATCGTTCTCTCACATGTTATTTTTATATATGATTCCTGAATTAATTCGTTGATATATATAGTCACGTTATATATTATTTTGAAGTGCGTTTTTCGCTTATCGAATCGTGTGATTCGCTACCGTTCTCTAGAATTCATTCATTTTTGGAGACTTTTCGATAGCATGGACAAAATTCAAATCCGCACGATTTTTTTTCCAGTTCATAAAAAGGCCGAAAAGCTGCCGAAACAGCTCGTGATATATATGATGCGTTTGCACCAGAAACCACTAACGAACCTGTGGTATAACGGGGGTTCGAGAAATTTCGCAATAGTGTCGAAAGCCTCGAAGATGAAGACGGTCGCAGCCGACCGATTGCGGTTGATAACTAACATTTTAAAGCCTTAATTGAAGCCGATCCTCGCAAAACCGCACGAGTAGCTGTTGAACTCGAAGTTGACCACTCAACAGTTTTTCGCCACTTAAAGCAAATAGGGAAGTAAAAAAATTGAATAAATGGGTGCCGCATGAATTGAACAACAATAATAAAGAAATCGTTGCTTTCAGGTGCCTTCTACGCTCTTTCTGTGCAACAAAAATGATCTATTTTTCGAGCGGATTGTGACATGTGATGAGAAATAGATCTTCTACGACAACCGGCGACGTTCTCAACAGTGATTAGATGCCGGAAAAGCTTCACACTTCTTTTCGAAGCCGAAATTGCACCAAAAAAAAAGGTTATGGTGACTGTTTGTGTGGTCTGCGTATCCATCACAACTTCTTGAATCCGGCCGCAACGATTACGGCGAAGTACTACCGACAAATTGACGAAATGCATCAGAAGCTCCAAATGATGTGCCCGAGATTAGTCAATATGAAATGACCAATTATACTCTGATGACAACGCTCGTCCGCATATTGCTCAACTGACTCTGCAGAAGCTGAACGAATTGAGCTACGAGACTCTTCCTCATCCGCCATATTCACCGGACATCTCGCCCACCGATTATTACTTTTTAAGCATCTCGACAGCTTCCTGTGCGAAAAATTCCTCAAAAGCCCGAATGATGCCGATTCAATGACTTCCTCGCTTATAGAACTCCGGATGTCTATGCTAATGGGATTAATAAACTTATTTCTCGTTGGTAAAAATGTGTCGATTCTAATGGTTCTAATTTCGATTAATAAAGTTTATTATGAAAAAAAAGTTATAGTTTTTTTTTTGTTTAAATGTCAAAAAACGACATCATTTTTGCATCAATTTAATATGATTTTGAAAGAAAAATGTTTAGTTTT
This sequence comes from Euprymna scolopes, assembly GCF_053919585.1. NCBI lineage: Eukaryota > Metazoa > Mollusca > Cephalopoda > Sepiida > Sepiolidae > Euprymna > Euprymna scolopes. Next base: position 120,956,360 of record NC_136488.1, read on the forward strand.
TTTTTTTTTTGGCGTTATTTTACAGAAACCAAAACATATTTTACTGGTCATAGTTCTCATACTCTATAGACAAAATTTCAGAAGCATGTGTAACGTTTTGGACCACATATGTATGGTACAATAGGATTGTATCTTCGAGTCTGAGTTTAAAAACATCGACAAACACACGAAGCATTAAAAATATTTTTAAAACAACTGCTTAGTATATCCATGTTGTAAGTGTTTGGTGTCCAAAAAAAAATGTTTAAAATAGTTTCTGGCCCATGCATTCATTTATTTAAATAAAATGCGATATTTTACCCGATAAAAAGATATTCTAAATTTATCTAAATTACGTTTTTGAATCCGCCTGCATTCTATATAAGGCCATCTTTTCCTGTGATAAACAGTTATTACAATAAAATGAAAGACAGTGCTAATATTTTTACGCACTCCGTTCTCGCGCCTATTTATTTGGTGCAATCTCAACACATTCATGCACACACTGACATATGCATACTAACAAAAGGCGACACACACACACAGCTTAATCTCTTAATTGTCGTCCGCTGATTTACGCTGCTTATAAAAATTAACAAATTTAAGCAGTATAACATTTATAACACTTATCACTGAACATTTATACAAAGAACAATATAGACATCAAACGATCATAACTGCTATAAATTACTTTTATTGCAATCTAATTTTTTTGTAATTGCAAATAAGGTTTAGCTATAAATTTTCAAACTTAGGGGTGATTAATGGTTCATGAATTTTATACACAGACTTTCTTAAGATTACCACTTTTCTTTGAAAATATATAATAATATATACATAAAACCAACATTGCATGTTTTCCTATCCATGCAAATTTTCACACACACACATACACACACACATATATATGTATATACATATATTATTATAAAATTTACTTATATATATTATTAATATTTCATTTTTTATATATTATATAATATCTTTTTATATTATATTTTTTTATTTTTTGTATATTAGTATAAATAATAATTGTACCTACATTTTGTAATAGAGAAGTAATATTTTCCACATTTATTTTACAGCTGACCTGTTCTCCGAAACAGCTACATGGTAGGCAGCTGACACGACCTCAGCTTATGTAAGTGCTACGTTTTTTCAGGGAATTTAAACTGAATTTTTTGTTTTATTTTTACATGTATTTTGTTACTAAAAGCTTTTTTAAGGTTTACTATATATATATATATATATATATATATATATATATATATATATATGAATGTATGTATGTATATATATACATACAATGTATGTATGTATGTATGTATATATATACATACACACATTCATATATATATATATATATATATATATATATATATATATATATGAATGTATGTATGTATATATGTGTGTATACGTCGCTTTTGTATATGTATGCTTCGGACTTCATAATTATGTTTGTGTTCATTTTTATCGCACTCTCATATTTGAGTATAACCTAAAGACATTTTTCATTATATTTTTTTTTCCTGAAAAATGTTAAAAACTGTGAAATGGACTCCCAACGCCCTATAGATGCAGCAAACCGAAATTATGATAAATCCGAACCGAAACACTCCTGGAAACAGACCGATACCGCTGTAAAAACACCGTCAACACAACCCGATGATGACACATGGGGGCAGTGTGGGTCGCTCCGTTTTAGACGTTGGAAATGAAAAGTTATGGATACAAACGTAATGCAATAAAACCTATCCCGCAACGATCGCTGATTATTTCCCTGCAATTATGTGCAACATCTGTGGAAGGTTGCGATAGTATTGTTTTGTTATTATTAGTCATAAACATACATGGTAGGAGATTCAAAATAGAAAAAAATCAATACGCGGTAGTTTGCGCTATTCTCAACAATTATATATATATATATATATATATATATATAAAGCTGAATGTCTCTGTGTATGTGTGTGTGTCTGGTCACAAATAGGCTCCTATATGGTTGACTATTTTTAAAAAAACTGATTACATATAACGACAGAAGATGTATCGAGACACAGGAATGGGTATGTTTGATCTGGCAGAACGGTGGTTAATAAAAATTGTAGGGTCTGCATTCGTGCCTAGTCCACTAAGTATGGAAACATTTTAAAATGAAAAACACATTTACACGTGTTTTTGATATAGATTACATAAGAATACTTTGATAAGATGTTTTAAATTAAATAGGGATGTTATAATAAAATTGCGGGGTCTGCGTGTGCGCCTCGCCTCCATAGAATGAAAATAGGCACAAACTTTAATAAAGACTTTTCATATCTATCTTCGTAAGTATACATTGATAATTATGTTTCAGTTTGAAGAAATATAGTATAATAAAATTATGGGGTGTTCGTTCGCGCCTGACCTCCATAGAATGGAAATATATCACAAAGTTTAACAAGTGTTTTTAATATAGATCCGCAGAATATTGTGATAAGTGTTTCAGTGTGAACAGGTATGGTATAATAAATTATAGGATTTATCTATTTTATTTTTACTTTCATAATATTTTGCTTTGATTTTGATACCCCCAAATTCAAAGCTATCTCTTTACAATCCTTCCTTTTCATAAACTATCATACTTTAATAAATCAGAGTCCATTTTCTGTAGGCTGTTTCTGAACCCAGTCAACGACGGGTATTTTGCTAGTATATATATATATATATATATATATATATGTATATATATATGTGTGTGTGTGTGTGTGTATGTATGTGCTTGTACAGAGAGAGAGAGAGAGAGAGAGACAGAGGAGGGAAGAGTGAGAGAGAAAGACAGAAAAAAGAGAGAATTACTGGCGACATATTTGGCTTCTATAACTTTTCTAGTATGCTTATTCTTTATCTTATTTTAAACAACAGCGCCATTGCTAAACACCTTACTAACTAACGTTCCTATACCACGGCGCAATTTCGAAAACTCTTAGCAGATAGCATAAACATTCTTGAACATACCATTTACATGCAAGAACTTGGTATTTTAGAAGCTCGAATAATGAAAACAACGATAGAACAAATATTAATCCAATAAATTTCAATAATTACGATAATATGATTAAATAGCTTTGAAAGCTACATGACTCTGTTAATATAGTTAGCAACGTGTAATTTACTGTGAAGAAAATAATTATCAATTTTAATATCTTCACAGTTTTCTGTAAATTATGCAGATAGATATGAACGGATCTGAAAGTACTCAGATAAAAAAAGTTTCATCGGCTACTTCTCGCCAGAATAAAGAAAAACTTATCAGAAAATTTAAAAAAAGATGGAATATAACGGTGACATGATACGTATATTAAAAATCTACAGTTCTATTAACTATATAAAAAATAAACGACCCAACTTTATACATACATACATATATACATACATACTTAGATACCAATATATATATATATATATATATATATATATATATATTGTATTTTGTGTACAGAAAGTTGTTAGATAAAATAACTCATTGGTACCGTCGGTTTCAAACCCGATAATTAGCACCATTTTAGATATCCATATCAAGCTCTCTTCAGCTAATACTCCGCTCTTATACGCTCTTATTTTTCGGATTTTCCTTTTAATTGAGCACTCTGCTGGATTTCTTTTTTCAAAAAAAAACTAGTCATATATATATATATATATAACCAATTAAGATCTTTGACTTACTTGTAGTTTCATTAAATACTTTTATATGCAAAATCCGATCCTGCATTTTGCTAATTCCTGCCCTCTGATGAGAAGGAGAGTATTTCTTCGAAACTCCGCGGATTAAGGACAATCCACTTATCTCGTGCTTCCTTTTTTAAAATTAAATATGTTTTTAACTCTTTTTCAAGATGTCTTTTAACATGTTTTATTAATCATTTGTTCATATACATACATATATATATATATATATATATATAATTATTTTTTTACTATAATAATTAAATACCTACAGACACTAGTGTTTCATCCTTTCGGGATTCTTCAGTGCAGGGTGTCACGATTACTACCAGTCGAACGATTCGAACCCCGCGACACGAGACATCTCTGGCTCGATTAGCGGAGGCCTATCCATTCGGCTACCATTAACCGTGTGAAATAGCGTTGAATTTTAAACATTTTAATTTAAATGTTCATTACGTCAGACAGACAGTGATCAAATCGTTATACGATGATCTACGCATAAGAGCTAAATTGACTGACTTTTAATTCAACTGAAAGTGCTCAACGATAAGAAACAAATTTCTTAAAGGGGCTGTCATAATTATTTTTTTACTATAATAATTAAATACCTACAGACACTAGTGTTTCATCCTTTCGGGATTCTTCAGTGCAGGGTGTCACGATTACTACCAGTCGAACGATTCGAACCCCGCGACACGAGACATCTCTGGCTCGATTAGCGGAGGCCGTATCCATTCGGCTACCATTAACCGTGTGAAATAGCGTTGAATTTTAAACATTTTAATTTAAATGTTCATTACGTCAGACAGACAGTGATCAAATCGTTATACGATGATCTACGCATAAGAGCTAAATTGACTGACTTTTAATTCAACTGAAAGTGCTCAACGATAAGAAACAAATTTCTTAAATATATATATATATATACATTATAGCTATAAAAAAGGAAAGACTGAGTTCTTTTGTATCCATAACAAAAAAAGGCAATGGGATATTTTTCTTTCTTTTAATCATCGATACAAAATAAATTAGTCTTCCCTTTTTCATAGCTATAATAATGGTTTGTAGCCTCCCTCCCAAATAATAAAAAAATAATTATATATATGCATGCATCTGCTATCCTAGTGACTATATGTATATGTGTATCTATGTATATGCTCATGAGTGGGCGTATATGTACGGATGTAGCTATGCCTGGATTTATATGCATATATGTGTCTGTATGTATGTGTATGCCTATATCCACAATACACTTCACACTGAAAATAAAGTTAAACATAGCCACTGCGCTGAGCAACATGTTAGGAGCCCTCACCTCTATGTATATGAACCTAATAGTTAACTTTTAAACCTTTATAACCACTTTAACCTCCCCTTTTTCTTAGAAACTATAAAATAATCCCCATCCAATAAGCAATGCAAATCAATACATACCCCTAAAAATTAAATCAACAAAATGCATTTCGAACATAACTTCAACATGCATTATCTACACCCGCTTGCCTATTTATCCTTTATCTATTCATTCATTTGTCTTTACTTTACTTACTCAGCATAAATATTCGCATCTCTGTGTATATATGTATATGTGTCTGTATGTGTATGTATGTTTATATTTTTATGAATATGTACACTTGTATAATTGTATATGCTTGTATATATTATATAACCCCCGCAGTATTAACTAACTTAACTAAATTAAGCCATGTACTCACTTCTTTATTTATTTATTTATTTATTTATTTTTATTATTATTATTATTATTATTATTATTATGATTATTATTTATTTATTTATTTATCCTAACTTTATTTAATCGGTATAGATGTATACATGTCGGTATGCGTATGTGTATATATGCATGTATAGATATGTATATATTTGTGTATATGTGCATATATATGTGCCTATATAGGTATGTATATTTATATTTTATAATTATTTATTTTTATGTAATTGTGTATACGTGTGCATGAGCTCATGCGTGTTTATGTATTTGTATGTATATGTCTGTGTATGTGTGCATCTTACTGGAGATCTGTATATCCACGTATATGTATATGGACGGGTGTGTGTATGTATATATTTATGTGTGTGAGCATGTATTTGTATCTGTATATATATATATATATGTGTGTGTGCATAGATATGTATATATATATATGCGAGTATATATATATATATATGTGTACGAGAGTTGCGTGTATGTGTGTATATGTCTGCATGTAGATCCATGTACGTCTGAATGGGCATTGTTTTTATATGTGTGTGCCTGTATGTCTACATATTGGTATGTAATATGTATGTATATATATTACGCGTTTTTATGCGTGCGTCAACGTCTGTATTAACTATTAACTGCTTAAAAACAGCCCACTATAAAATTAACAGCGACCACGAAAATTGTAATGAAACATTGTAACTGCCAGACATGACAGCTACACTAAAACTTTCCCCCTCTCCCTTTCCTCCCAACTATCTCTCTTCCTCTCTCTCTCTCTCTTTCTATCTCATCTAATTAATATACCTTATCGAACAAGGAAAAAAAAGTAGTCAAAATTTTAAAACCCAAAAATTGAAACTCC
>NC_136488.1:120965131-121087631 GCF_053919585.1 Euprymna scolopes
CCATGAATTTAAATACCCTAGAGATCATGTACTTCATCTGCGGACAAAAATATACAGAGAAGTTTTGTATGAACTGAACACACACAGACAATGTCATATTTGTACATATATATATATATATATATATATATATATATATATATATATATAAATTGTCAAATGGTTCAAAAGTGTTCTTCCAATAGCCATTTCTAATTTTATTCGACCCACCGGTTCTATTCGCCTAAGACCCATAAGTGAGTTATCGTTGAGCCCCATATTATCAATAAAAGGGTCCCCTCAACATAAGTTAGCTAAATGGTTGACAAGTATTTTAGAACCCGTTTTGGAACGTTCTAGTTTATTTTACATTAAAGATTCTTTTAGCCTTGCTAACTTTATGTAAAACTATACTAATTCTAATAAAATCATATATCCTTTTGATATTTCTAGTCTTTTTACTTACGTCCCATTGTAAGAAACTATTAAAATTTGTGCTGACGCCTTATATCGGAGTAAACTTCCAACTCCCCCAATTCCAAAAAATATTTTTGTAGAATTGATAAAATTTGTCACCATGTCGGTTGAATTCAGTTTTAATGGTATTATATACAGAGAGACAGATGCGGTGGCCATGGGTTTCCCATTGGGACCAGCGTTGGCTAATATTTTTGTGGATGTTCATGAACAGGGTCTATTGTCTGGTTTGCATAAACCAGGGTTTTACTTTCGTTACGTCGATGACACTTTTTGCTTATCTGACAACGAGACGAATGCGGATGCTTTTTTTGGTGACTCTCAATTACGTTCATCCAGCCCTAAAGTTTACTGTAGACAAAGAAACGAATTCTACTCCTCTGTTTTTGGATGTTCTTGTGCCCAAGACCTCCTCATGTTTTCTTCTGCTTATCGTAAACCAACCTTTAGCGGTCTCTATAAGCATTGGAACTATTTTTTTATCCTACAAACCAAAAATACAATCTAATAAAGACTTTAGCACATAGGCCCTTGATGATTAGTTCTAAAGTTAATTTGGATGACGAGCTTAAATTTATTACTATAACCCTTTGTAACAATGGTTACCCCTTAGATATTATTTAGAATACTATTAATAAGAAAGTTTCCAATTTTTACAAACCTAAGTAATTATAGTTAATAGATGTCCTGTTTGCCTACGTCTACCTTGGCTAAGTAAAAACAGTGCCCGATTTCCGATGCAAATCTCTTTGTCTTTGCAACGGTGTTATTTTGCATCGAATCCACGCGTTGTTTTTTGAACAAACCTATTTTATCCTGAATGTAATTAAATTCAACTTATTTAAACTCAGCAAATTGCAAAACTACCAGAAACATCAGCAAATAAATGCAGAACTATACTACATATTAATCATCGTAGCAGAAAAATAAATATTAATCGACAACATGACTCCACGACTAATTCCAGCAGAGTTGATGCGTATTCTTAGAACAAGTCAAGCAAACTTTACATTTTGTATAAAAACATACTGACTGAACAGTTATTTTAATTTTTTTATCTTATCGCAATAGAAATTAACCCATCGCATGGCGGTGCTGTTTGTCTCCTTAAGGTCTTGGTTTGAGCAATGAGGGCCCAATCGGCAGTTTTCCCTAAGGTGGTGGATCGTTTGTACCTCTCCACATGGACATAAAGGTGAGGTGTCTAGGTCTCACTTGTGGAGATTGTCTTTTGTTTTGCCTACTTTGGCTCTGGCTCTATTTAGAGTCACCCAGTTTTTTCTATCAAGGTTTGAACCCTGGGGGAGTGTTTCTTTTGGGTCTGGTAGGGCTTCATTTTTATTCCTGCTGTTATAGTCTCGCCATCGTTCCATAGGAGGCAGCTTGCCTGGGATCGATTTCCTCTATATTGATGAAGCTACTGCGAGATTTTAGTCTTTGTCTCACTGGTTGGTGACCAAATAGTGAGTGTCTGTGCTCGTTTAGCTGTTTGTACCGTTTTATTCTGTGTTTAAGTTATTTTTATTTCATTTCTTTTATTAAAAGTTGTCTTTCCAACAACTAACTGGTTGCATGTCGTTTAATCATTGGGGACTTCACTCTTGAAAAATTGTATAAAAAATATATGACTATCACTAACTCTAAATTTGGGAGTGCAACTCGAACTTAGGGTTAGTTGTAGATAAGTCATTTGTTAGGTATATCAGAAAATTTGTGAAAAATATTGAATAATTCCACCCCGTTTTTCATGCTTATAACTCCTCGAAAAATGTGCTTCAAGCCCTAATTTCTTTCAATTAAAGGAGCAAGAACTAAGGTGTCATTACAAAAAAAAAAAAAAAAAAAAAAAAAAACACCGTGTTTTTTAAAAAAAAAAGGTTTTAAACTTCGGACTTTACAAATAAATTTATAAAAAAACACTACTTTTTTGTTTTTAATTTGAATATACTATTTATTGATTTTTTATCTTCAATTTGTGATATATAACACTTTGGTGAGTAAATTAATTATTTACTTTTTAATAGATATTTAGAACATAGGGGGGGATTGAATTAAAAAAACGTTTGTCTCAAATATTATATTCAGTTTATTGAAAATAGCATAAAATTTCACATTGACTCTGAAAATATAGTAAAAATTGAATCAATAGAAAAATTTTGATAAATTTTTAAAGTTTAAAAATTTAAAATACCGAGCTCGTAAAATTCAATTAATTTCATTACTGTTTTAAAAAAATAATATTTCTATTACTTTTTATACAACTTTAATAGTTTATTTTGGAAGTATAATCCATAAAGACAATAAACAACCCACTTTTAAATGAGAAATTACGAGTTTATTTTATATTTTATTCGCAGTTTCGTGTTAGGGGTGTCAAAAATTCATACAAAAATTCTGATACACCTAGTCATTTGTTTACAACTTTTGAGAAATTACTCCTTAGGTAATAAGCGGACATTTGTTTATTTTTTTTTATTATTCAGTGTGTAAAATCCACTTGAACAACATATTTGGAAATGAGAAAAATAAAAAAACAAAAAAACTTTGTTTTACCATATTAAAAGTATTTAGGTTGGTAGATAATTAAATTCCACTGTGTTTGGTATAAGTTTTTTTTTGATGTTGTTTCTTGCTTTTTAGAATTTTTGACTAAGGGGGTTGCTTAGATTGTATTTTAAACTAAAATACGGAGGTTGGAATGTCCCCCCTAAAATGTACTTGGAAAAATCGATTTTATAGCGAGATTTAAGAATGGTTCGCCGAAGAATAGGTGAAAAACAAAATAAATAATCAAATAATTGTTACCAAAGGCAATAAATGCTACTCTTTTTACTTACGTGAATGAGTTTATTTTATGTTTTAAAGTATTTTCAAGCGCTTTTCTTCATTTTTTAATAATGTGTGGGTGCACATTTTTTTTAGATGTTCTAGAATTCCCCGCTAGATTGCAAACGAAATCTCCAGATCTAGCGGGAGAACCGCTTAATTGGAAACAACGGTCACGTGATAGCAAGCGGTGATAAATAATTGTCCATAAATAAAAATGGCCTATCGGTACAAAGAAAACCACCTATTTATTATAGGAAAATTAAGTATAATATTACAATTAAAAAGAGATATATAAAAACACACATGGGTACAGTAAACATATTATACCAAAATGTCGAAGCAATCATTTATTTAGTTATTTAGACTATTAATTACGAACGAACCAAGAGTTTAATTTATATATATATATATATATATATATATATACACTCTTTGCTGGAAAGAATTCCATAAAAGTGCTCGATTACAAATAAAAATTTTCAATATAAGAGCCTAATATTTATTTAAAACTGAAAAGCCGATGGTACCAATGTTTTTCTGTTTTTCTGTACAGTTTAATATATCTATCTATCTATCTATCTATATATATATGTATATATATATATATATGTGTGTGTATATATATATGTGGTTGTGTGTGTTATAAAAATAATAAAACCGACATTTCCCTTTTCTTCTATATATGCACGACACGACCTAGCATTTTACATTTAAAAATACATTTTTTAGCTTTAAGAATATATATTCTCAATCTCAATGCACTTTACAAAGCTGTTTGGATGCCTCCGTCGTAAATGTCTTGAAGTGCTCATTGTTATCCACATCTTTGTTGAGAATCTGAATTTTACACACCAATAAATATTCGACAGGAACCGTTTAATGTTGATCAGTTGGATATTTTTTGCATAGAGCTACTGAATGACGTCCATATTTTTTGCATAGATCTACTGATTCACGTCCATGGAAGAGGTTGTTTTCTTAGTCTCTTTCAGTCAGTATCTGCAACAAAGACATTCATTTTTAATATGCCTTGTTTTCTCAAAGAAATTACTGTTGATTTTATCCAACTTTCTTTTCTGCTTTTGAGCTGATAATCCTTTTTCAAATGCATCTGTGATTTCATCTTCCTATAATGGGGGTTCTTTGATTATCTATTTTCGATACGTATCGGGGGTATTCTAATATAAAACGTATCTAAGATGACTCTCAGGCGCATGTGTGTGAAATTTAAAAAAAAAATAGCCCCAGTAGTTTCGGAATATATAAGGAACGAACTCACACAAAAATGCATAGAAAGTGTATTTTATGCATAAAAGCGATTATGTTTACCTACTTTTTTGCCAGTTATTTTACCCCAAACAAGGCACAGTTTCACTTTGTAATAAAGGGCTATAGTCCAGTCAATTTAGCTTATTTGTTTTTGTCTGAGCCTCAAACAAATTGTTAACAAAGGTTTTTAACTGTGATATTGGGCATAAAAAAATACCATAACTAACCTTGCTAAAAGGAGTCAACGGTCGCCATCTTTAAAGATTGCCGCCGATTTTAGTCCCCCATGTCCAACACACTGTAAATTCAATCTTCAAGAATAACATGTAACAAAGTGAAATTGGATAAAACCAACAGTTTTCATAAAGTTAAATATAATTATAACTTCTTATGTCTTATTTTTTGTCTCTTTTGATGTATTACTGTATAAGCTTAATATTCTGGGATATTCTAATTTCAGGTTAACCAAAGTGGAGGATCGATAATTATGGATGCTGACAAGTGTGCTATTTGTAATAATGAACTGTCCAGTAATGAACAAAATTTCATCGTCAGCCAGAAAAGGAATCGATTCCATTAACAGAGCTTCTGAACAACGTAGAACCGAGATCATAATTCAGATTGGTCATGTCTTCACAAAAAATGTACACAGCGTACATAAAAATAAAAACAGTCCAAACATGGTGAAATGCTGTATCGTACAATTTGCTCTTTGTGTTTGTTCAAATTCGAGAGCAAAATCTGATAGAAAGAAAAAAGGTGTTGATGTTTCCCATTAAGAAACTATTGAGTTTTAGGAAAGATTGTTAAAAGATTGTGAGAATGTTCGAAAAAATGATGGTTGGCCATCCACTGTTAAAGGAAGAATATGTTATGTAACTGACCTTGTTTCACAAGAATACGCTATCACAAAACATGCTTTTCAAAATTTGACTCAAATAAAACATATCCCTAAGGAAGTTTCTTCTATTGATTCTACTAAGAAATAAAACATTGGTAGACCAGTGGATTCAGAGATAAAGCAGGCATTTCTGGAAGTTGCTAATTATTTGCAACAAAATGATGAGAAGCAACTCATCATTGTCGACCTTGTTAAAAAAATGGAGAAAATTCTCGAGGAGACTAGCTTTGAATCTTGCAGTATCTCATACATGAAATCTCGATTGCTAGAACATTTCAAAGACAACATTATTGTGACTAAAATTAATGAGAAACCTAATGTTGTTACAATAAAATGTATTCCTCATGACTTCTATGCAGAAAGCCTGTCAACAGACAATTCAAAATCAGAAGCCATTAGAATCATAGAGACGGCAAACAAGCTTACCAAGAAGAACATTAAATCTATCCAGACAATATGAGAATATTACCTGTCTAAGAATTATCTATAACGAGATGAGATTCTTGAATATGTTCCTAAAACATTGCTGATCTTTTCAGGAAGATATTTGCAGGTAAAGATTTGATATTTGCATTAATAAGTTGGATAATGCAGACTGTGAGACGCAGAGTTCTGCTTGTACCTTTGCAGTTTGGTTGAGCAGTGAAAATGCATGACCAATTTGAATAGAGGTTCCTAATTGACACTCTGAATAAGCATGGTTGCTTACTCGGAAGTTCATAAATTCGAAAGAAGTGCTACTCTTGTTTATTGCGCTGAAACTCTCTTTCCTATTGAGTTTGTGCAGTTCGTAGCTGATAATGTGAACCACAATGTAAGGAGTATTGATGGTTCTAATACATTCCACGGTATTAGTATAGCATCTTTTACGTTCGGGAAAAGGAAAACCTATTCCAAGGATTAGGGACTTTTCAAAAGATATAATAAGGGTTGGAAGGATCAACATCAAGTACCTAGATTCACAGCACACCAAGAAATCACCGGTGACATTTAAAGAGCTCAAGACCAAGAAGGTTGTAATGTTGACATCCTTTGGAAGGTTTTACTATTTTTTCATCCGTCCAGACCCGCATGGTCAGACCTTATACATTCAGGGCACAGAGGAACATATTTTGGGAAATCATCCAGAGTTTTATTGCTAATGATCGGCATAGACCCTGGTAACCCAACCTGTATGTACTCAAAGTTATGTTACATTAGTGATTTAGCCAAGAAAATACAACATGACACTAATTCTAACATTCGATCAGCCACTTTGGTAGAAAGCAATGATGATAGTCGAGTCACAGTCTAGTTCTAGTTCCCTGAAATGAATTTTCTTGCGACTTGGTGGGCTTTGTACACAGATGAGCTCGTTTGTGTCCATTGGTCATTTGATAACAGGTTCTGGATTGCAAGAACTTTTTGAACTTGTGTATGCTGAAAACACAGTCAAGCACATCCTAAGTGGCAAAGCAATTGCAAGAGCTATTCGTGCTAACTTCTTAGTTTATGCTGCTCTGAATGCTATTTTTATTTAGAAGAAGCCTATGAAGAATACATTGAAGTCTCTTGCGTTTCTCCAGACACATGATTCTTTCACGGAAGATCCTTCCATTCACAGCATTTCAAGTGGAGTAACTGAAGACAAAAAGGTGAGTGTTGACAGAAAACTCCATAGGAGGGACAATCATAGGTTTTAGAAAATTTTATGTCTTAAAATTTTAATATTGTTAAGTTGGGTTTTAAAGATGGCAGCCATTGACATCAGTCGGCAAGGTTAGTTCGGGTAATTTTTTTATCTGAAAGAGAGGTTAGTTCTGCCGGAAATGCAAGTTTAAAAACATTTGTTAGCAATCCGTTTAAGCTTCAGCCACATTTGTTTTACTGGACTACTACTATTTGGGACCAAATTTATAGGGATACTCTGTGGAGAGAGATATCTGTCCACACTTGAACTTCTGCATGTCAGTACAGTCAGTGAAGTAGGGACCTGCCAGTGAATTCCAAAGTCTAGCAGTTCAAGCGAAGAAGCAAATTGATCGCTAAAGTGCAGGAGTGTGCGTTTTTCTTCTTGGCGGGGTTTTCTGGGGTAGCTACGTCGAGATGGGTTGCAAGTGCGTTGAGTTCCACAGAATATATTCCAGTAAAATATTTTTTTAAAAATAGGCAAAGATATGCCACATTTTGGCGATTGGACAAAGATTCGAGTGTTGCTGCTAGAGCAAACCCTATTAGCAATTGCGACGCCTCTTTGAACCCCGTCTTAGAGCAACAAAATAGTAGCAGATTCACCAGCCCAGATGTGGAAATAATACTCTATCTATAAACGAATAGTGGCTTTGTAGAGGAACAGGATACTCTCAGATGTGAATAACTATCTAGCACGGGAGGAAGAGTGCATTTTCTTCGCAGCAGCCTTGGCAATTACCTCAATGTATTTGTTCCAATTCATGTTTCTGTGAATATTAAACCTAGGAGTTTGAACGAAGTACGTTCAGTTAGCATATCATTAGCTATAGCAGTTGATTGTTGAGAAAGATTCTTGTAGTAATTAAATAAGAGAAGCTTAGTCTTGGCAGCATTGAACGTTCGCATGCATTCACAGTTTCATTCCACTAGAAATTGGAGGTCTTCCTTTAAGGCTTTAGCCGTTTCCTTAGATATTTTTTCATTCGTTTTCCTCATCAATTATGTTGCCAAGATAGCGGGACATATTGTTGGATCGCTCTCCCGCTCAAGTAGGTATCTCACTGTCGATGCAATTTTCTCTCTGTATACAAGCCTAAAATTGAGTATTGTTGGCACATCTGGGCAGGAGCTGTATCCAGCCTTGATACAGTTCAAAACCGGCTTCGAAACCTACTAAATGGGTGATGTCTTTTTTCTTCGCTGCAATCTCTTTCTCCACAGAAGAGATATTGCGAGCCTGTCGTTGCTCTTTGTTATTTTCTCGACTGAACTCCAATGCACAGTCTTTCTTGTTAATCTTTCACAAAATATACTCGACTAGCTACAACCACTATAAACGATTTCTTTGCCAGAACTGCCCGCATGTGGACAACTGTTCTGCTATCAAGCTTCCCGGTTGAATACAACATGGTGGCCATCAATTCCAATGTAAAAAGTTATTGCATAAATAATAAATAGCCACACAATTTACACTACACTACCACCTTACATTCATGAACCTTTATCATTGAGAGATCTTCAGGCCTTGATAAGTGGTGACTCCCACAGACAGAGACACACACACACACACACACACACACACATATATATATATATATATATATATATATATATATATATATATATATCTAAGGCTTTTGACAGGGTATGGCACGATGGTCTTCTAATGAAAATTAGATCATATGGAATCACTGGAAGAATTCATAACGTAATTAAATCCTTCTTAAGTAATAGAAAAATCAAAGTTGTCCTCGACGGACGTACATCCAAACAATATGACATAAATGCGGGAGTGCCTCAGGGGTCTATCCTTGGACCTCTATTGTTCCTGATATTCATAAACGACCTCCCTGATAATATTGTTTCGGAGATGGGTATATTTGCCGATGACACCACTCTCTATAACAGATATGAGGGGAAAACAAATGAACACATATCCAAGAAAATGGCAGAAACACTAGAGGATGACCTCCAATCCGTAGTGGAATGGGGACAAAAATGGTTGGTCTCATTCAATGCTGCTAAGACTAAGCTTGTTTCCTTCAATAACTACAAGAAACCTTCTCTACCACCAATAGCAATGGCCAAGAACACATTGCCTGAAAGTACTTCTTTTAAACTCCTCGGCCTAACGTTTACAGGGAATATGAACTGGAATAGATACATTGAGAGCATTGCCAAGGCTGCTGCAAGGAAGGTTGGCTCCCTCTACCGTGCTAGAAAACTACTTACGCCTGCCAGTATCCTATACCTCTATAAGGCAACCATTCGCCCATGTATGGAGTACTGTTGTCACATCTGGGCTGGTGCATCTGCTGCTTGTCTCTCGCTCCTGGACAGGGTTCAAAAAAGAGTCGCAAACCTGATAGGTCCTGAACTGTCATCTGGGCTTCAACCTCTGTCCCATCGACGAGATGTTGCATCCCTCTGCCTGTTCTACAAATACTTTAATGGTGAATGCTCTGACGAACTGCAAACACTTGTACCTCCCCGACGTAACTACCCCCGACAAACCCGACAAGCTACTAAGTCTCATCCCTTTACAGTGGAGATCCCTAGGTGCAAGAAAGCCTTTTACTCCAATAGTTTCTTCCCCAGAACTGCGGGTCTTTGGAACTCCCTTCCGGGATTCTGCTTTCCCAACTGCAATGATATGCAGAAGTTCAAGTGTAATGTTAACAAACATCTTTCTACTCTTCTCCCTTCATAATGACCCCGCTAATTAATTCCCTAATAGTAGCCCCCTGCTTCAAAGTGGCACTGTGCCTTGTTTGGGGTGAAAATTGAATAAAAAAATAAAAAATAAAAAAATATATATATAAATCCTTCCAGGTATATAAATTCGATTAATTTACGGGAATACCCATTCTGTCACCCCCACATGTCAAACAATGAGTTTCGAAGCCTACATTTTACAATCCAACTATTCCAGAGAAAGACGTTGATAGTTAGCTTAATAGACATAATAAAATACATATATATAGAAAGCATTCATTAGCACGAATATCATAATTGTTGACAAAGAGGATTAAACGCTGATGCCTCTGTGTAGATTAATTTTCATAAATACTTTTTCAATAACTGGCCATACATGTAAATGTATGTGTGTTACTGTGTATGATTGTTACATAGATTCAAAATTAAACTCATCTACGTGGCACCCTGAGGACAAAATCGACTGAAAATATCTTCAAACATGACTCACGAGAAAAGAGTCCCCAATTAAGTGATATATAAAACTTGATTTCGTAATTGCAATTGCTTTCTTTTTTCGATTTTTAACAAGCACGTCTGATTCGTCAACTGCAACAGCAAAAATCCGGGCGCGTTTCGTTATTTCTTCTTTGAGTTTTTCTTTTCAATCGTAATAAGATATGATAATCATACGACATGTGCACATCGTACGTCATCAGCTGGAATGGCGACCGAGCAGTGGAAAATGGCGGGGAAAATACGCAGAAAGTATATGATAGAGCGAGAAAAAGATACCGTGATCTTATTTATAATAGATGGGCAAATTAGCTGAACCTAAAATTAAAAAATATATACCCGCGCAGAAAACATGAATAAGTAAAAAAAATCATTGACATATATGCATTTTTACGTATATTTATATTAAATAGATATTTGTATTTTTCACATATATATATGTGTGTGTGTGTGTGTATGTGTGTGTACATATATGCATTCATATATACACACACATATATATATATATATATGTTCCATATATATATATATATATATATATATATATACATAGCAGAGCATACATTTACACACACGCATATATATATATATATATATATATATATATATATATATATATATAAGCATATCTTATTTTTCTTTTTTAATATCATTGGAATCTTTTCGTTTTTCCTTGTACACATTTTTGTGAATTATTCCATGGATTTCTGCCTTTGGATTATTATGGACCATCTTCTTCTAATTACGGGATTTCCCTGGATTTTACTAATACAAATAGAAATTCTTTTAACTTTCCTGAAGTTTTATATTTGGATTTTACCGTCACTGGATTTTTTATCTTCCACCAGACTATCCATTCCTGTGTAATCACCTTTTTCTTCACCATATTCCCTCTGCTTCACTTTTTTTTTGTTTTCAAGTAAGATCTTTGACTTACTTGTTGTTTCATCAAATACTTCTGCATGCAAAATCCGATCCCGCATTTTGCTAATTCCTACCCCCTGATTAGAAGGACAGTATTTCTTCGAAACTCCGCGGATTAAGGACTATCTACTTATCTAGTGTTTTAAATGTGTTTTTAACTCATTTCAAAGTGTTTTTTAACATATTTTATTAACTGTTTGCTCATATTATAAGCTCTATTTCCTATTTGGTTTTATTGAGTTTTTACATCTGGCTGAGATAATTTTATAAATATTAGTACTTTAATATTTATGATATACTTTAATTTTACAATCTTGGATCATTTTGGTAAATTTAATTGTAATGAAATAAAATGGAGGTGGAAGGACCTGAATACTCAACGTTTCGCTCGATTTATGCGGGCTTCTTCAAGAGGGATGTCAATGCCCATCCCTCTTGAAGAAGCCCGCATAAATCGGGCGAAGCGTTGAGTATTCAGGTCGTTCCACCTGCATTTTATTTCATATCGTCGGATTTAATCCAGCTCAACAATCATATATATATATATATATATATATATATATATATATATATATATATATATATATATATATATGTATAGGTATATTCGATATGTTCATGACTGTTTCTGTCGAAAACACTGCCAGTATTTATAATTATGTTTACTTCTTTATAACGTATACGGAATATAAGCGAATATTTTAATTTTTATTTTGCAGTCTAATTTGCATACATGTTTGTGGTATGTGCAAATATTATGCAAATTAAGATTGCAGACGGAAGAGATCGATTCACTGTAAAAAAATACCACGGGGACATTACGAAATATTTGCGAGTGGTTGAATCAGCATAAAATTGACGGATCGCACAAAATGACTACTAAAATAAAATATGCGCAACTTTTTCAGTTCATTTTAATTATATTTATATTAAGATATATGTTAGTATGCATTTGGAATTTGTACATTGGAAAGGGATTTTTGTGGTTAGTTGTTTTTTATTAGCACTTTTCGGGTTGTTTAATGCCAAATCCAAAACTTTTGGAAAAATATTTTAAGCTTAAAGTTTTTTTTATATCTTCAAATATTTATTCATGATATTTGTTTTGATGCTTTTGTAAAAGAATACTGTCGTTTTTTGTTTTTGACTTTGTAGATCATTATTACATTTTGCAAAGAAAAAAATAATGACATTAAAGTCTGGCGCATTTTAGGTTAGGAATAGTATCTTTAGACAGCTTTATATATTTATTTTTCTATTATTCATTTTAGCGTATAAAATGAATGCATGATTTCGGTAATAGTAATAACTATTAGAGCATCTTATTTTCCTAAATAAGATGCTCTAATAGTTATTACTATTACCGAAATAATGCATTCATTTTTGTACGCACGATTATAATGAATGCCTCTGTTCAGTCTCCACAGACGACGGATACCCCCTGTAGAGGCAACCGCGCGTATAATTGTGTGGCAAGCGTTGCACAATCCCCAACAACACTTCTCCTGAATCGGCACTGCTTGAGTCCAGAGGCAAGGAAAAATCCAGGATGAATGGAAACAATACCGAGCTAAGCGGACAGCACATAGAGCACCTCTAATTTCCAAATGGTCACTTATCCGGTACTGGCCAGACTTATCGTTTCTTAACTTCCGTTGTTTGACGGTGTGTCAAACGTGATCATGCCGTAATTATGTCACTCATAATACAACAGGAGCCATAAAACCTGTTAGGGCATCTTCCAGTGCTACCAGATAAGGCTGTCTGATAATACTATTTATTGCCTAAAATGCACCAAAAATTAGTGTTACTACCAATGAAGAGTTGATTCCATACATAAGCGTACTGTTGTATAATTTTACAATACAATTATCTTTCTTAACATCAATCAACTATATTACATTCTAAAAAGGCAAAAAATAGATAGGTTATTATGAAGGTGGAGCAGACATCAGCCGGAATACTGAGGATGAACAACTTTCTAAATATACAAACACTAATTAATGTTCATTAAAAGGCAAATGTCTTGTTTCAGACATCTATAATAAAAATCTCACCTTTCTGTTTAAATAATCTTAAATGACGTCCAATGGTGAGGACTCGTTTGAGTGTGATATAGAATATGGAGTTGCCCCGTTAGTTACCATTGCTCAACTTCTACTTTAGCCCGGAAATTTCGAATCAAACCTCGATTGACTCATCTTTTTGTATATAAGAGATAACAGATAGGCATATGCAAATTCATAATTAAATACAATTAAAAATAGAAGTAAAGTAAAGAGAAAAAAAACCTTCACATATAGTAGACAAATTTCGATTTGGATCAAGGAATACTTTTTGGTTGGCATGTACAAAATGTTTTTTATTTATTTGTCTTTATTATGTGATAATAATCCACTGTTCCATTCATCTTTTCTACATTTGTATTGTACTAAAGCTGGTTAAACCAGTGTTTTTTTTTTCGTAACGTTGTTTCCTACATCGTTTTAATAGAGAGAAGGTATTTAGTTATCTCCCACTGCAAGAACTTAGAGACCAGGGTCGGAAAATGGGATTCAGAAGTCAGTACAAACGAGCATGGGCAGTCTGAACTATAAAAAGTGCTTGATCAGTCCAGTCGGCATTCCGAAGATGCTTTAGGTGATTAACAATAAGCTAACCCCTTTTCAAAGAGAGAAGGAAAAGTCTGGGATGGGGGGGGGGTTTAAACGCACACAACAATCACTACATCGTAATCAACAGCCATTACAGCAATGCAATAATCAGTGTTGATTTCGGCGCCGAAGATAAAAGTTTCTAGCTGGATTTTTACATTCAGCAATGCTAAGAGTCATGCGTAAATTAGTTTTCATTTTTTCTAATTAACCGTAATTTTTTTTAAGTGTAAAATGTATCATCTCTCTTTAGCTATATTCCTATAATATATATATATATATGTGTGTATTTATATATATATATATATATATATATATATATATATATATATATATGTATATATATAAATATGTATATATATGCGCAAGTTAAAAAAACTTTTCATCCAAGACATGAAAATTGTTAAAAAAAATATTTTTTTTTACTATAGGCTTTAAAAATAAAGGTACAAGATTCAATTTGAAATGTATTTATCTTCAAAGAGCACTTTTATAAATTTTCCAAAGTAAGGTATAAAAATTTAATTTAAATTGAATCAAAAAATTACCTTGGATTTATTTTATGTAATGGACATTCTGTTGCACTTTTTAAAAAAATCATTGACAATTTTATATCTATATAATTAATTGCTAGATGAAAGATAATGTTTTTAAATTAATAATAATAACTTGTATTTTATCTTTTTAAGATTATATTTTAAAACTCTCCTTCTCTCTATTTCAGTTTGTGTTTCTCCTCACACTACAACTCATTTTTTGCAGCGCCTTCTTTGTAATACAGGTTTGAATAATAAAAAATCTTAATTATTTTAGCAAAAACTTTAAAATAGCTTGTTTAGCTTAATTTTTTAAACTTCTTTTAGAATAGAAATCTTTAAAATTTAATAAGGAACATATTTCATATAGGCGTCATTAACGAATATTCAGTACATAATGAGAAAAATAGAGATGAAAATTTCAAAAGAACTGTATAACTGGTTACGGTCTATAGTAGTCCTCGCCAGCGAAAGTCTTTGTTACTGTTATTCTATTATTATTATTAAAAACATTTTGTGTCCTGCTCTTTCGCGCGAGGACTAGTATATATATATATATATATATATATATATATATATATATATATATATATATATATATATATAGGATTGCATTTTCATCCAAAACAATAAGGCAGAATGTCACTTTGATGCAGGAGGCTACTATCTTGTGCGTAACTGCATGGATACTATGTAGGGAGTATACCAGCAAATTGTCTATTTACATTACACTTGAACTTCTGCATGTCAGTACACTCGGGGAAGCAGGAACCAAGAAAGGAATTCAAAAAAGCTATTTCCCCCACGTTTTCACACCGCTCCATAATAGCATAGGCTCTAGTAACTTACCTTTTCACGAGAGCAAAGTAAAAACCAAGGTCGGTGTTTACTGCCAGAGTAACACAGCTCTCCAAAAAAAGTCACTGTGGATTGTAACAAAAATATAAATGCCCAGCCTTGAATGATTTTTCTTTCACTGACTGAGGACAGAATATGTAGGTGTAGTATCAGAATAGATACTACATTTTGCTCTTAACCAAAAAACCAATAAAGTTATTAATGGCATTGTATATATAAGAACAATTAATTGAGTGCCGTTTCTTAATTGTTTTATTTTGCTTTTTAATTTACTTAATGTCATATAAACATTATAAAAGCATGTAAATAAGACAAAATAATGCGTTTATTCATATTATAAATATGACTCACTAAGGGTGAGAGAGATTATGAACATTTAAGTTTGGATATATTTCATGGCGGGGATTTGCTATTTCACACTTTTCCTTGCGAATCTTGTTAGACGTCATATCTTAACAAACGCACGCGCAGGTGAACGTTTACATGGAAACACCGTGCTTATACTCATATTTGCGATACATTTATTTAATTCAATCCAACTTTTTACAAAATCTACATCTTAAGCTGTGACCAACAATCTTTGACTCAATATTTGTTTACTTATAATCGTTCACTTACATTTGTTTTAAAATTTTGCATTTTCTTAGACTGTGTATATATTTTAAAGTATAAAGCACTTGAAAGTTCATATCTACATTGTATATATTTTGATATGATATTAATGTTTTTTTTTTCTTTCATTAGTCTTTTTTATTATTCGTAAATTTTATTTTTCCTTTATTTCATTTCTTAAGTTGTATACTTTTTAACACGCGTGCGATAGATTATTATATTTAAACTAGACTACCCGTGACCCGTTGGGTCAGTATGTTATATTCATGTATGAGCGTGACACATGTGACGTAAAGAAAATAGTTTTTTTGTTTTTGTTTTTACATTTCTATGAAAGTATATCAAAATGAAAAATTACGGACGGATCACTGAAACATGAAAAAAAAATCCTCCCTATTCGTGTAAAGGTTTCCGAATAATCGCTCAAAAATCGAAAAGTAAACATGCTCTTCCTACGAATCGAACGCCAGCGAAAGTTATTTAGCAGCAAAAACGCACATGAACCTACCGATAAGAGATATAAGAATGAAAAACTCAAATTGGAATCCTTCAAACAAGTAATAGACACTTAAAATCTTTTAAAAAAAAATAATTAATAAAACCTGAAGCAAAAAAATAAAACCTAAATAAATCAAATAAAATAAAACAAATATTGAAACAATGTGCCAACAAATTAATCGTTCTCACACAACTATTTTGTATCTAGAAATGTAAACAAAAAATGAAAAAAGAAGGAAGGACGGAAGGAAGGAAAAGGGACGGATAGAGAGTAGTAGTAGTAGTAGTAGTAGTAGTAGTAGTAGTCTTTGCTTTAATACAATTGTTCTCATGTTTGTCAACGGGTTAAAGTTGTTTAGTTGTAAGAAAATAGCGACAGTATAGTTGTATTAAAGAATAATTGCAAAACACACCCACTCTCCCTATATAAAGTATATCAAAATGAAAAATTACGGACGGATCACTGAAACATGAAAAAAAAATCCTCCCTATTCGTGTAAAGGTTTCCGAATAATCGCTCAAAAATCGAAAAGTAAACATGCTCTTCCTACGAATCGAACGCCAGCGAAAGTTATTTAGCAGCAAAAACGCACATGAACCTACCGATAAGAGATATAAGAATGAAAAACTCAAATTGGAATCCTTCAAACAAGTAATAGACACTTAAAATCTTTTAAAAAAAAATAATTAATAAAACCTGAAGCAAAAAAATAAAACCTAAATAAATCAAATAAAATAAAACAAATATTGAAACAATGTGCCAACAAATTAATCGTTCTCACACAACTATTTTGTATCTAGAAATGTAAACAAAAAATGAAAAAAGAAGGAAGGACGGAAGGAAGGAAAAGGGACGGATAGAGAGTAGTAGTAGTAGTAGTAGTAGTAGTAGTAGTCTTTGCTTTAATACAATTGTTCTCATGTTTGTCAACGGGTTAAAGTTGTTTAGTTGTAAGAAAATAGCGACAGTATAGTTGTATTAAAGAATAATTGCAAAACACACCCACTCTCCCTATGTTAAATAATAATTTCGAAATAATAACGTTAATATTTCAGTACGCTGATCAAAATCTGCAAAAGAAGCGATTTTGTTTATTTGTTTACGTTATTATGCGTTAATGTTTATGCGCGCATGCGCAACTGGATATCGTAAACCGGAAAGTGGGTCACATCACTTGTTACAAGGTCATTTGAGTTTTATAATTATATAGATTTAGTTTTTTTTCATAACCGAAGTTATAACTTTGTTTCTGTATTTCTTTCGTTCGTTATATTTGTTTCTCTGGTTTTCATCTTCTCTCGCATTGTTTAATTCAGGGATCTTTCTCGCTTTAATTTACTTTCTGAACTGGTCTTTTAATTTACTTTCTGAACTGGTCTTTTACCATATTTTCCGAACATTCTACTTTCATCACATTCATGTGCCATCGCTAATTCTAATCTATTCTATCTTTTTCTCGATTAATAAATATGCACTTATAAAGAAACTGTGGCCTGGCTCCGATCCGAACATACGAACACCATACAAACATATCAGGAATAAGAATAAAAAGAAGAACAGGTATAAAAAATGTATGTAGTTTAATCTGTCTTACAATACGGACCTACTAAACTTACCGAAGTAATTCTACCAGATTCTTGATAAGAACGTCCATAAAACGGTGGCATAATAAACTTCATAAACAAAAATATTGTAAAATTATCTCTCTCAACATCAATCAACTCTAGTACATTCTAACAACTCAAAACTAGATAAGGTTATTAAGGAAGAGTGGAGCAGATATCAGCCGGAATACTGAGGATGAACAACTTTGTAACTATACACACACTAATTAATGTCCGTTAAAAGGCAAATGTCTAATTTCAGACATCTATAAATATAAAAGCGAAAATGAATGTATGTATGTATGTGTGTTCGCTTTTTCTGTGTGTTTACAAAAGGCTTCTTTCAGAGAAGTGGTCGTTCGGTTCACAACTTTAAAAAACTTTTTATATCACATATAAATCGTAATATCTCAGAGTTAACAACGAAGCTCGCCTGTCTATTTAATTTGCTCGATTTCGGGAAGATAAATATTCAATATTTGTCGCTCGGCGCATGTGGGTTAGTCTTTTTCTTATAACAACTTGGGGGGGCGTTCAGCAGTAAATGAATACCATCCCGCAGTCAAACTTGACCTCATTAACTCATTAAAACGGGCACCTGCTAAATCCAAGTAATTAAATAAATTCAAACGTGTTTTCGTAAGCATCTCACGGTGGGGCAATCGTTACCGTCGCACTTTTTTTCACACTTTAATTTACAACTTTACCTGCCCGCCTACTATCTTTTTTGCGCTCGCAATTTTCCTTTCTCTCCCTCTCTCTCTCTCTCTCTCTCTCTCTCTCTCTCTCTCTCTCTCTCAACGAACACCCTTACACACACCTCCGCTTTCCTTTTCGCCTTTGTGTCACGGGTTCGAGTTTGTCTGCCTACTACAACTTTTTTTTCGCTCAACACACACCTACAAACATCCGGGCAGCGCCCGGCACCCAGTCTAGTCTTCTATAATATACATCTCACCTGTATGTTTAAATGTATGTATGTATGTATGTATGTATGTATGCCTAAAATTTTCGACAGAACTGACAGATTTTCACCTGATTGTTATCGTTTTTAAGCTTCCCCTATTCAGACGACAAATATCGAAAAATTGGCTAAAAACATGAATTCCTTCACCCTCAACTGTGCATTTTTCTACAGAGAGGGATCGTTTTTATTTTTTCGCGGATAATTTTGATAGTCATCGCCTCTTTTCGATTGACTAGCTTAATTTAAACCTTCGCAACTTCGTTGTGGCGATGGACCCAACGGCAAAGACGTCACCTTTTTTCGCGTTCTTTTCCTTCCTCGCGTTACGGGTTCGAGCCTGCCTGCCTACTATCATTTTTTTTTTTAATTTTATTTATTTATTTTTTTTTTTGCTCAACACATATCTCCAAACATCCAGGCAACGCTAGGCATCCAGGCTAGTCGTATATAAATGCGAAGTCATAGAAAACAATAAAACAACAAAACTAGAACACACATAGGATCAGATAGATAAAACGTCGCCTATGACGTTAATAGCTTCCTGTTTGTAGTTTTATAATGCACCACCTATTGGTTTTAGTTTACGCATCAGACAGCATCTGTCTTTATAGTCTATAGATGATGTATGATGAAATTAAGACTATATCCGATGAATGTTGACTTCTGGTGCATTGTAATTCCATTATCAATATGAATCACTATTACGGCGAGGAAATATGGATGGGCAACTTCATTTACTGGCCTCAATAGTTATACGTCGAAACATTGGTGGATCATGTATTAATAAGAACACCGTTCCCTTAAACAATGGGAAAGGAAAGAAATCAAAATCAGGCATCTTTCCTTAGGATAGTCGTGACTCTATCAAAGAAGTAGTTCAATATATAATGTATCACAAGCCATTATTTAATAGGCATTATGTTTATTTCAATTCAGACAAGGTATCTCTATAATAAACCAAAATTGTGTGTCCAACTTTTGGAGTTAGGAACAGATAACCTTGGAAAAATTGAATTTAAACTTTAGAAAAGTACTAGACTACCCGTGACCCGTTGGGTCTGTATGTTATATTGGCTATGGAATTCATTTTTGAGCGTGACACTTGTGACGTAAAGAAAATAGGGTGTTTTTTTTTTACATAACAGAAAAATTTCTATGAAAGCATATTAAAATGAAAAAAGAATATAGATAGATTTCTATGAGTCGTTCTGTTGATTATAATTGATTATTTTTGAAAAAAAATTACAGTTACTGAATTATAAGTGGTTGGACATACTTCAGGTAAATGTGCACTGAACAGATACCATAATACATATTATAGTTAAATTCACATTTTGATATATCTGCTTTTTTTTACATCGTTCATTTCTGTATTACGTTTAAGTTATTTTAACCCCACTCTTCCCATGTTAAATAATAATTTCGAAATAATAACGTTAATATTTCAGCGTCCCAATTGTTCTTTTGTTTTTGTTTTTTTTTTGGGGGGGAGGGGGTCGCGTTTAAATTATCCAAATAAACAAATGTTAATACTGTCTGCTTTTTTTTGTTTACA
This sequence comes from Euprymna scolopes, assembly GCF_053919585.1. Classification (NCBI taxonomy): domain Eukaryota; kingdom Metazoa; phylum Mollusca; class Cephalopoda; order Sepiida; family Sepiolidae; genus Euprymna; species Euprymna scolopes. The sequence continues at coordinate 120,985,677 of NC_136488.1, forward strand.
TCGTTCATTTCTGTATTACGTTTAAGTTATTTTAAACCCCACTCTTCCCATGTTAAATTTCTAAATAATAACGTTAATATTTCAGTGCGCAGGTCAGGCGTGCATACGCAACCGGATGTCGTAAACCGGAAAGTGGGTTGCATACATCGTTACAAGATCATTTAAGTTTTATATTTATATAGATTCTATTCCCGTGCGCAAGAGTCATATTCGTCCTATGATGACGCACTGTTACTACACATATATAGGAGCTGCTAGGAATACTCTTACCTCTCTTAATATGATACAAAACCCTCTTCGAAATCTTGTGGACAAGAACCTTTTCGCCTCCATTCTTCCTTTTTTTCTTCAAGTAAGAGTTATTATAAATCTACCTCTGCTTCATCATCATTTTTATGAAAGGTGCTGGACTAAGCTTCAGTTTTTGGTCTCAATAAATACTCGTCTAGTTCAGCAACTATCATCCACGTTTCTATATTCTCTATCAATACATGAAACTAAACGAAAAATTAATGAGAAAAGTTTCTTTTCTAGAAGTCTCTGCCACTTGAACATACCACTGTGGGGCTAATATGGCTATTTTCAAGTCTAATGTAAATTAGTTTTTCTTGCGCTGTCCTCTTCGATAATCAAAACTTACTAAATGCCAACTAGTCCAAGGACTCTCTGTACAAGGGTGGTCAGGACAACCTTGAATGGAAATATATTTCTCTACAAGTAAACTGTGATTAAATATTTAAAATCACATAATATTTGCGGTTTAAAAAAGATCTTTTTCTGTATGGTAATCCACATTGTTTTTAACGAGGAATGGTGCATCTTCTACAAGTGATGTTAGCTCAAGGAAGAGCACAAGGCTTGATACTCCACTAGATTAGGTGAATGCTTGTCCTGAAATCCAGTAAAACCAAGAGACAAAGGGAAAGATATACTACAACATATTTAATTTACAAATTATTACTAACTCGGTGTTTGAGAAGCAAAAGTTAACTTCAATGTAGCATACGAATAACTTTGTATCTCATGTTTGGGCCAATGGATGGGGGCTCTTGGATTTCTGAAAATTCCACTCCAATCAAATGAAACAAAACAACATATAGAGAGAGATTATTAGTTAAATAGATTTATAGATTATGTACAGGTATGCATACATAATTAAAATCAATAAAGTTCAAGTTAAGGATCTTAACGGTAAATGAAAAGATTCACTGAAAATTGAAGTGAATAAACTAATAATGAACGCTTCTAAAAACCTGTTTTTAACTGTCGTGAATTACACACAGAAATAAAGATCTGCTTACATACAATAGTCCCTAGAATGCCCGTGTGATAGGAGGACTTGTCACTGCACATAAGCAACGGCAAATTTATTCTGGAGGATCAAATATACTAGCAAGTTGAAATCAATAAATCTCGACATGGGTGATTACATAGGTTTATATTTATCCCTAGCTGTGATGCTGTGATTTTTTTCAGATGAGGATTGATATTATGAATTATTTATTTCTCATGTGCAATGTTATTAACACAACGTTTTTTATAGATTTGACCTCAGAATGATTTTATGGGATATCTGTTTGTACTCAGAAATCTTTCTATCAAACTAGGTAATCCCTATATATTCGAACACTATAATTATTTATTTAAAACACAGTCGTAACTTGCTCTTGTTTCCACGGCCACGATTCCTTAGTAATCTTTAATATTTCATAATTATATTGTTAATATTAACGTACTGGGATGAAACTTTAACCATCACCTATATCCATGGCGCATCGCACATAAGTGTTTAGTAGTAATTAGTGTCCTTTTTCTTTAGAAAATGAATGCACACACGCACGTACACACATATATTTATGTATTTATTTATATATATATATATATATATATATATATATATATATATATACTAGCAAGAAAACCGGACGTTGCCCAGGATTGAATGAGGATCAAAAATGCACAGCCTCCAATATTTTATTGTCATTTAAATCGGCAAAATCGCCTATTTTTCAATCAAGTCGATAGATTGTGTTATTTAGACTGAGACTAGGAGTAAGCGTCACATGTCTCCCTTCAATAAATTAGTCCACTATACAGTATAGTTTACATTGCACTGTAGAGATTCTGTTGTTGATTTTATGAAACTGTGTTTATATAATGTCTGGAATGAAAGTTAAAATGCACAAGTCAAGTACCATGGGTTAATTCTGTCTTAACAGAACCGTTCATTTTGAATGTGCCATTGACTTAAAGAAGTTAACGTTGATTTTTTTTAATTATACTTACACAATGGCTTAAATTAAAGTTTGAAATTCTAACATCAAGTACCATGGTTTAATTGTGCTCTACATAAAAAAAAAACAAAATGGAACACGCCTCTTTCTGATCAGAGAACCTACTGTTGATTTTATACGTTGAACCTTTCTGCTTGTGTAGTGATAAAACTTCTCGTATTCAATAGCGGGCTGTATAAGGTGTTTACCTGGGTATAAATCGAAGTGTTCTTCCTTTAATCCGATTTTTCCGCTATCGATGTTCGATACTAATTGGAAGCTATCCGCTACAAAACGAATTTAGTGGACACTCTCAGACACATTACATAACTTTTGTGTGAATATTTTTAAAAATCGGACCAGCATTTCGGAGTTCATAAGGAGTCAACTCACACACACATATACAAATAGATAAAGTACCTTATATATATATGTATATATATGTATATATATATGCATATATATGTATATATATGTATATATATGTATATATATATATATATACTAGAAATGCTAAAAAAAAATATGATATTTAATCGATACACACATTCTGTATTATTATACTAAGTGTGAGTAAATCAACGTTAATTTAAATATGGAATGTTCGTATATATATATATATATATATATATATATATATATATATATATATATATATATATATATATATATATATATTCGTACCACAATATCCATACGAATATGTACCGTAGTTCGAAGGTTAAAGTTATGTTTTTTAAGGTGCCAGTTTTAATTGTTTAACTAATGATAACATATAATTATATGAACAAGTCACACATCTTTTTCTTACCCCTCTGTGTGTGTCTCTCATCAATTCAAACTTTATGTTTATTTTACTACTCATTAACATATTTTTATTTTTTGTAACAATTTAAATAATTTTTGACTCTTTTTTTTCGCACTGCAATTTTCCAATTTACATACATGTGTATGAATGAACCACGAATAAATCAGTAAATTAGATTGAAAATAATAATTATATTTATTTCTTTGTTAATAATATAAAGATATTATTTAATAATAATAATAATAATAATAATAATAATAATAATAATAATAATAATAATAATAATATGTATTCAATGAGATCTTTGGTAACCTGTGTAAAAGCTCCTTGCGATCCAATGATAATAATAATAATAATAATAATAATAATAATAATAATAATAATAATAATAATAATAATAATAATAATAATAATAATTTGAAAAAGAAATGGGAGAAATTGGAATCAAATGAATGAATGGAAAAAATACAACGAACAAAAATGATGAAAACAGCTGAAACATTAAGAAAACTCTTGAGTGGGAAGACTAAAAAAAAGAGTGAGACCACATAACCAAGTAGAGTCAAGGAGGATGGACAGACTGATGAAGAGACCAAACCTCAGCAGGGTAAGTTCGAAGAGAACTGGGACCTTGGGAAGGCTTATCGCCACTCAAATACTAGTGAAGACCAATAGTCGCTGCCAACGATAAATCAATGGTAAACAGCTGTTGCGATAAGCAAATTTATTTGCAAATGTTATCGAAAGAGGTGGAAGGTACTGGGCACATGGGAGACTTGTTGTCACTCAGCTTCCAGGGAATACTACAGGTTCTTTTCAAGGAGCCATCTTTAATGGCCTGCGTGAAAGCTCCTTGTGGGTCAATAATAATAATAATAATAATAATAATAATAATAATAATAATAATAATAATAATAATAATATGACAATATAGCGAAGAAGCGTTACAGGGAATGAAGAACACCGAAGCTGCAGAACTACATGTTCTACACCACCGTCATGCATCCCCTCCATTGTTTCACCACCGTTCCTTCAATAGAAAAATGATACCAAAGAGCCGAGAAGGGTTAAGGAGGATGGAAAGACCGAGGAGAGAGCACTGGCCAAACCTCCGCTGGACAAATGTGAAGAGAACTTGGATCTTGGGGAGGCTTAGAGCCACTCAATTCCAGTATAAACCAATGGCCACTGCCAGCGAAAAATCAATGGTAAGAGGTTATTGCGATGATACAAATTTATTTGCAAATGCTATTGAAGGAGGTGGAGAGAGCTGGGCGTCTGTGGAGACTTGTTGTCACTCAGCTTCCAGAGAATACCACAGGTCCCCAATCAGATCGTTTGTTGACTTGTGTGAAAGCTCCATGTGAGCCAATAATAATAATAATAATAATAATAATAATAATAATAATAATAATAATAATAATGAGTATAAGACTATGTTTAGTTATGCAATTCAGATTTTCTTAAAATATATTACGAATTATGAATTTTCGAATGAAAAAAGGTAAAATAAATAGTTGTTTTGACTAAACGGGTCACAGGTACATCGAGCAAATATATATAAACATAGATAGTTAGGGAGATAAGCATTAAAAATAAATGTCAACGTCAGTAGGTTTGATTAATACACATATTGCTCCATCGATACTGACACGTCTTAAGTTCATATGTTTACATAATGTCAGAATTGAAACGCAATTCGGAATGAATGATTATGAATTTGATAGAACAGTTCGAATCCGTCTACAAATTCAATCATGCAATAGAAAAGCTATCATTTCTGCCTCTTCTCATTTGATATCAGTTAACCAGGTTCGTTTGTCAGACGAAAACTTATCACATATTTCACGCAATAGTGCCATCTGCACGCCTTTATTAACAATTCTGAACTCATAAGTTTACAACCGTCCGAAATCGTTTGGACGAAAATGAAACTGATATATATATATATATATATATATATATATATATATATATATATATATATATATATATATATATATATATATATATAGACATCATTATATTATGAAAAGATAAAAGATCGGAAGGTTGGAAGTGTCAACTCAGCGATTCTACAGAAAGAGCAACCTGATCTGACAAAAATTGCCTGAAAAAAAATCGTCAGAATTACCTGCGCCTAAAGCAGTAAGAAATGAACTGACTCCATCCGAAAGCCGGGATGAAAGGCCTGGGAACGTGGACCTCCTTGGACTACTCAAATGGTTTACCTCAGCTCGACCGGTAATGAGCCACGTAAATGCTCCTGCGGCTGTCATGCTAATTGTTGAGATTGGATTTCGGACTGCTAATTCTACCCAAGTTTCTTGCGACTTGAGCCATAGGGATACCAACCTCACTCAATAAAAATAATGGGAGGGTAGATATTTACTCGTTGCCTACCTTGAGAATTCCAGTAAGCGCCATTAACTGAAGGACACTCTGCCCTAATATAAATTGCCTGTTTATCCCCATCAGCATTATCCAGTAAGGAAGCCTAGGACAACAAGCGGTAAACTTTTCCCTCATCTGTCCAGTTGATTGTCAAGAATAGATTCTTGACTAGTTCTTTCAATCCAGGTCTTCAAACGTCAGAAACAGAAAAAAGATTCTAACATTAAATATAATAGGAGGTTATAGATATTGTCAAATGAAGATTCAGAAATCTAAATAAGGAAATTCTTTGCGATACATTTATGGAGGTACAGTCACAAACATTGAGAAACGGTTAGATAGATTGATTGATGCATAGATAAATTAATAGCTATAAAAATAAGTTGCTAACACGAGTTCTTGCTTTATATTTTCTTTAATATTATGTTTTGGCATAAAGTTACATTCCTGTCTAAAAGTTTGTTCAGTGGCAATTTTTTGGCGTAGCTAATCGAACGTCTTAATACTTAACTATTTTCCTCAAACGTAAAGCGATACCATATCATTAGATGCAAACGTCGTGGAGGTTTAACTCATCCTTATCCTAACAGAATGATGTATCCCATTCAAACATCAACGTATCTATACCGTCAGCACGTCTATTTCACATATTCTAGACTCAACAATAAATATTACTTATATTTCAGAAACCTTTTTTTCTATGGTATTTTATGCTTGTACCCTTTCACATCGGGTTTATATGATCATGTTGCTTAGTCGACAATAACCAAGCCATATATGTATTTCTATGGAGCCGTACGACCAGTAATATAGAGCAGTTCTTGTTTGGTGAAGACATTAGTCATAAGAAGAACTAGAATCACTCGATGTGGACGCAAAAGATACATACGTTGTAGTTAAGATTTGCAGGCTTTATAAAAAGATATATTCATAATGGAACAATCCTTCAAATATTCTTTTGCTGATCAAGTAGAGAGTAAAAAAAATGTGCACAAAATATGATTGGCTATAGTGTAATACTTTTCGTCATGTAAACATTTTTATTAATGAATGATATGATGCATTAATTATTCTCTCTCTCTCCCCTTCTCTCTCTCTATCTCTCTCTATATATATAATTATATATATATAAATATATATATATATACACACACATATATATATATATATATATATATATATGCGTATTAGTGTGTAACGAAAGAAAATTATATCAAATTTGGCAACAAAGTATTCTTGATGAGATGACCGGTGCGGTGTCATGAGAAATCAAGTAGCATTGCTATTGCTTTATTTGTTTGTTTGCTTGTTAGGTGGGTTAGAATTCTGTATAAAGGACTGCCAGGTTTTTATTACGTTTCCCTGGGACGCAGCTAATCGTTATGCTCACAAAGGCGCAGTGTTATTTTAGCAATAACAACAGCTTTAGAAATTGCTTCAGAAATTACATACGAAGTCGCGCTATAATTAGCTGCAAATGTGCAAGAGTAATAACGTTAACCTAACAATGTATTTGAGTTTCTGCGCCTAACATGTTTTTGTGTGCCATATGAAAAGATGATGAGATGGTAACAAATCACGAGGTAATCCCTGGAATTTCAATTAAACCCTAACAGCCGGATATTATTGCCATCGTCCGAGCCAGTTGAGGATATGTTCTAATTTAGGAGGTTGCTGCAGCTGCCTATAATCTGCTGACGACAGCTGCTACTGATGATGATGATGTGATGATCTAACAAAATACCAAGAGACTGATTAAGATATTGTACACCTTGAACGTTTCTGGATTTTGTAAATTAGGATTAGTTATTCGTATTATTCGGATTATTTCGGACTACTGTTCTCATATCACAACGTTTAAGTCGATGTGACTGCTAACCTTTCTCATGGGTATCTTGTAGAACTCTGGAACTTCCTGTCAAACTCAGTAATCTACATTAATTTCGAACGAAGTCTTTTACTTCAGTCACGTATGAAGCATGCAAAATTTCCGCCAGCCGGGATTGTATCGAGGTCTTAAGTAATTCGTAATTGTAATTCAGTTGTAAAATGAATACCATTCTGAAAGGTGGAGGTTCAATCCTCAGTTTAGGTGACCAAAATTACAATTTTGAAAATCTGGAGACGGCGAGAATAAATTGCAATAATGGAATGATCGATCCCATAAAAATATTGGCATGAATAAAAGCAGTTCTGACAACACTAGAAATTTATAGCTGAGGATGCTAAAATTCTAGCTGCATAGATGTTAAGAATATAAAGTCGTACGAGGTACTTTAAATGAGTTTCCATACATCTTTTTGTGCAGGAATTTAAAATTGTCATAGACTCTTAAAAATTCAGGATGTTATTGCTACATATGTAATGATGTACCTGACCAGTTTTTTTTTATGATTTTAGATTAGGATAAATAGCCACAGCCTGAATAGGAATACACCCTACTAAAGCGTGATGTAAACGGCTGGTGAATTTCAAAAATGCAATTTGGAAATGAGAACATTTTACAAGAACGAGGTGTAATAAAGTTCTGTTTAAACTTGGACAAAATGTTACAGAAACGTATGTAATGCTTCAGACTGATTTTGACCCCTTGGCATGAATCAAGTATCGGTTTTGAATGACATAAAAGATTTAAGGAAGGCAGGTAGTCTGTGGGGGTCATAAAAGGTGTGGGAGGAGTAAGAAAGTCAGACCTCCAGAGTTTATAATAAGGAATCTAATTGATAAGGACCGTTATGTGTCTACAGAGAAAATATTTTTGCATGAGAAAACCTATTACACAATTAATAAACCAATGAAATTAAGACAAAGATTAAAAACTGAAACAAGATAAAAATGAAATGTAATAAGTCCTCAGATGTACATCTCGATCGTAAAGTATATCGATACTGTATGGCTGACTGGGATAGCTTCCCTACATTTATATCAGATTTACCTCTGCGTCCCATGTTCAAAAGGGTGTCATGTATAGTTTCAGACCTGACAGAATAGTTAAGTGTAGGTATAGATCGTTTCATAACCTCAAAAACTTCCAGCAAAAACCTAACAGCCAGCCGTGGTTTGCTCCAGAATTTGCTGCTAGCATTGCGCACAGCAATCACCTTTTCCATTGCTTCCAACATAATAGGTGTATTGAGATTGAAACTGCTTTCAGGATTACCAACAACTACTGTAAAAAAATAATAAAGAACGCAAAAGAGCTGTATGCTCAGTCCGTTAAGTCCAAAATAGCTGAGCAGCGGCTTAGTTTCCACGAGTTTTGGCAAATAGCAAACAGAATCCTATCCCAACTATCATCAATGGATCTGGAGTAATCTCATCATCAGACAAAGCCAAACTCTTTGCTAAGAACTTTGCAGCTAATTCTACCCTTTGAGACAAAGGCTGGCAACCCCCATTATTTTCTCCTGTATCAGAAAACACGCAATGCGTTATACAAATATTTGTACGTGATGTTGGCAAGCAAATCAAAAACCTTGCTTCCACTAAAGCAACCGGCCCTGACGGTATTCCAATTATAGCACTCAAAAATCTTCAACCAGAACCAGCGCCCATACTTACAAAACTGTTTAAGCGTTGTCTTAAGAAGAATTGTTTCTCATCAGTATGCCCTGTAAGTTGAGTTGCTGGAATCTGTGTTGAATAGGGTAGTAATCAAACATCTTAGCAAACATAACCTTCTTAGTGACACACAATATGGTTTCCGTATTGCTAGATCTACAGCAGATGTGCTTACAGTTATATTTCCTAGGGTTAGCGAATCTCCTGACGGACGCTACCTTTCTAGGGCAATTGCTCTTGACATATCAAAGGCCTTTGATAGAGTATGACGTAAAGATTTACTTCACAAGATCTCCAGCTACGGTATAGCTGGAAATGTCTTTTCAATTATTAAATCATTTCTCCGATAGGTTCATAAGAGTAGTTGTTGATGGGCAGAAATCAGAAGCTCACTGTATTAATGCTGGAGTCCCTCAGGTGTCTATCCTGGGCCCAACTCTCTTCCTGATCTCAATTAATGATCATCCAAACCACATCCTTACATCATTCGTAGATATTTATGCTGATGACACTATCATTTATGGTAGCACATCTAAGCCCGTAAAAGACCAAGTTCCCTCCGATTCTCTCTCATCCGATCTTGAGCAAGTGGTACAATGGGAAAAGAGGTGGATTGTTACTTTTAATGCATCTAAAACCAAGCTTTTATCTTTACACCATCAGCGCTCTGATCCCCATCTGGCATCAATCGAAATGAATGGCTCTCGTCTTGGGGAGGTCTCATGTGTTGACAAGCTTCTGGGCTTGACCTTTACTCCTGATCTGAAATGGAACACATGCATTAAATCCGTTTCCAAGGCCGCTTGAAAAATGGTGGGATCCTTCTATCGATCCAGTAGATATCTCACTGCTGATGTAATTCTCTATCTATATAAGACCCAGGTAGGTCCAAGGATGGGGTACTGTTGCCACATCTTGACGGAAGCTGCTAGAAAAGACTTATCCTGCCTTCATAGAGTTCAAAATAGACTTCATATCCTCGTAGGAAATGTTCATTTCTCTTCCCTGCAACCTCTTTTTCACAGAAGAGATGTTGCGAGTTGGTCTATGCTTAATCGTTATTTTCATGGCAAGTGCTTGACTAAGCGCCAAACTTTCACACAAGAAACACCCGTCTAGCAGAAATCACTATCAATAATTTTCCCCACTCTTTATCTGTGCCTTAACCTAAACGTAGATTCCATGAACAAAGCTTCTTTCTTAGAACTTCACGCCTGTGGAATTTTCTTCCGTTTTTCTGCTTTACAGCTGACTACAATATGGTTGTGTTCAAATCTAAGGAAAACAAGTTTTTTTATGAGCCGTTCCATATAAGTTAACAAATTTACCGAATTTCTATTACTAACGATTGCTTTATTGTATAATTTTCTACTGCACACTCTTTAACTCTTATCCTCGAGTGCCCTCTTGGTCTTGATAAGTTGTAATGCTTTTGTAAAAGAAGTGCACAGTTTGATATAAGTGTGGGAACTGCAAGCACAATTATGTGTGAGAAACTGAAGATTCACCAGTAAACATTTCCATCCTTGTCATAGACTGTTAAACCAAGATAGGCACTAATACGGTTCCTCACCATCCCTATATTCCAGGCTTGCTCCCTGTGATTTTTATTATTCCCTAAGCTCAAGGAAAAGGCTGCTGTTATAAAACCATTCAGGAGACGAAAGGGGCTTGCCAAGGGTCACTGTCACTTACACAAGAGGACTTTCGTGTGGCCTTCTAGAAATTGTTGAAATTGCAGCCGTAAGAGATGATTTCGAAGGGGGGCAAGAGTTTCGGGTGTGTATTATCAATAAAAGCGCCCACACGAAAATTACTTCGCTTGTAATCTCTCTGTTTCTATGCAACCTCATGTTGTGTTCGGCACTAAAACTGCCTTCCCAGCTTTTAAGAAAGATACACTTCCCACACTACAATAAGGTTTAGTTGTATATCAATGTAAATGTCAGTGTGATGCTTACTATGTGGGTCGTACGTTTTAACGGCTGGGAGTCAGATTGGCACAGCAGGCCCCTGCGTGTTTTCGAAAGTCCAGGGGGTCTAGAGTAAACACATTGTTGAACACACCCGGGCGTTCACAGAACACTTCTGGGCATTTACGGAGTACATCCGGGCGCTCACCTATTCATGAGTCATCAATTGTTGCGCACTTGTATGACAATAAAGCATGTGGTGAAGCGTATTCTGGTGGCTGTTTTCGCATTGTACACAAGGCCCGTTCCAAACAACATCTCAATATTTTGGAGGCCGTAACTGTACTAATAAGCAAACCATCGTTCTGTAGGCAAAAGGAGCTGTCGCATAAATTAGACCTGTTTAAAGAGCTCTGATTTACCTCCCGCCACCAAAAAATGCCTACATTGCGTCATTATTTCTTGTTTTTGCACTTATTGACAAGCAAGTTAACTTTTTTATTTTATTTTGTCCTGGCTTCTGAAATATGGATGATACATCACGGGTCATTCATTCATTTAATTCACCCCGTATAGTTTTATAATTTTTTTTTTATTTCACCCCTCCCTTCGCCTCCATTTTCAATTATGTGTAAATTGTTTTATTTTAATCGCTGCCGACGTACTCTCTTGACAAGTGTCGGACGAAAGGTACCTCGAGGTTCGCTTTTTTTATTTTAGTCGAATAGTCATTTGACTATTTTACGTGTCTATTTTCTCCCCCCCATTGATCTTCCTCAAAATTGTAATAATGACTCCACTTATCATTTGTAAAACTTTAATAAAATTTTGTTTAGTCACTAAACACCTTTTACATATATATATATATATATATATATATATATATATATATATATATATATATATATATAGTAATTAGTTATTTATAAAATATATATGGCGATTAAGCTACACTGAATATTCTGCGTTTCATCGACTTATAGGATTCGTCAGGCTTATGCGCGAGTTCTGTGGTTGCTTCTTGTTTTTATATATGTTGAGGATTTCTGGTTAGCCAATCAGCTTTCTAGTATCCACCGCGCCTTTTCCTATCAGCCAATGGGTATGCATTTTATCGAACAAAGGATCTGTTTTTAGAGCTACATTAGTGGTTTAAGGTAGATCTTTTCCCTCTTTTTTACATATAAATAAATATACCAATGTGTACACACATACATGCACATATATATATACATATATATATATACATATATGTGTGATCGTTTATGTATATTCATGTTTGTTTAATTTATTTATTTGTTTGTTTTCTATTGTTATTGTTAGTTTTAAAGCTATTTTGTATCGCTATCCTAGAGTAAGTTTTATTTTATGAACACAGTTGTTTGCTATTTCTCGTCTAGAGTTTAATAGATTTTGAGGTTCTTTAAAGTACAGGATAGCACATTTTTCATGAAGGCATAATTTACATGGGTCGTCTAAATCTCTGCACGTGGTATTTTATAAATTACTAACTAGCTCTTCCTAAGTATTGAGCACTTTTGAAGTAAATACTTAAAGTTTACGCATAAATCTATACTTTCGTATATTAAATTTATGTGAGTAAATGAAGTAGTTATATATATATATATATATATATATATATATATATATATGCTTTGATTATTGATTTAAATTATTGTAACTGTGAATAAAATTAATAATACCGCATAATAAATTCTATATAATATATATATATATATATATATATATATATATATATATATATATAGTATGGTTGAAAGTTACAAATAAAGTTATTTAAATATCTAATTGGCATTACTAACATGCACCGAAGTAAGCACTAGTATTTCAAATACTAAATATGTGTTGCGGCCCGGCTGTTTTTTTTATTTTTATTTTCTTATAAATTTCTGTCAAGTTACGTTTAATTATTTTAAAATTCAGCATACAAAAATGAACCAAGACTTAGTAATCCGAATATAAAATACCATTATTTTCTTTGTTTAAATTTATTTCAGTCGAAGTTATCATAAACTAACGGGTCCAATTCCTGAGGTTCTGGATATGGCCTTAAACTATATCCGATGGTGAGGCCCCAGCTTGGCGGCTTTGGGGAGTTTGAAGCCACCATTAATTGTCATTGTTCCCAGACTCACTCTGACCTGGAGTGGTAGTATTTTTTAGGGTCCCAACTATGGAAACTAACTTGAAAAAAAATGTATTCTATTAAAAACTTTTTACTTGGAAAAAACAAATATATTCTATTAAAAACAATTTCTTCAAAATACCTAGATTTGTCATTAAATAACCTGAAAAAAGGTTAATATGCCATAAAACATAAACAACCAACCAATCAACCAATTCTTGGGATTAATACTTGATCTCTATATGAGATAGGTAGATACTCGAATGTTTCATTATACTTATCATTTTAAAAGCCAATACTGAGTGAGTAAATAAGATGATTTTCCTTTCCCCAATTGAATATGTTACTGTGTATTATCCTCTTGGTTTTACTAGAAACCTGTACAAGAATTCAACTAGTCTAGTAGAGTATCATGCTTCGTTCTGTTACTTGAGGTAACATCACTTGGAGAAAGTTCGCTATTCCTCGTAAACGCAACTGTGTGTTATTCATATCGAACAGCTGTTGTGCCTTGAATATTATGTTATTATTAACTCTGTTGTAACATGTTAATATTCAGCAAACTTTCACATCAAACAGTTTTGTAAATATTCCTAAACTAATACACAACTAAATATTTTAATACATATATAGTTATATAAAGATATATAATGTACTAATTTTACTTATTTAAAACTACAATATATATTTTCTATACACATACACATATGAGTTTGGGCGCACTGACACTGATATTAAAAGCCTACTTTCTCGATTTAAAATTTATTGACACAAACTTCTTAATATACTCAGTCATAGATATGCGAGCGATTTATAAAGGTCAACTAATCTGAATATTCCCTGGAAAACGAACCCTCATTAATTTTTCATTTTTGTAGATTGGATACATTTAACAATTACCCTAGGTTATATGCGTGCATATTTTCTTGATTTTTTCATAATTTGGTAACATTTAGGATGAAAACGTTCAAGAACAAGTATATATATATATATATATATATATATATCGAAATATTAGACTTACAATACCAACAAAAGGACATAAAAATAATTTTATCATTTTCCTGACACCTAAAGTTTTCAAAATATTCAAATTTCTATTCAACACAAGTTTCTTCAAATAGTGTGCAACTATTTTCTTATTTCATATTCCTGCTCGAAACTGGAGCGAACGCACACGTCAGAAATGTACAGCTCGTACTTTTAAATTTCTTCTCCAGGACTTTCTTCCTCTATAACAACAAAATAAAGAAAAAAAACTACGAACTAACTCCCCTGATGAAGCTATTTTTAGCGAAATATTGGACTTACAACACCAACAAAAGGACAAAACTGATTTTAGCATTTTCCTGACACCTAAAGTTTTCAAAATATTAAAATTTCTATTCAAAACAAGTGTCTTCAATTTAAATTGAATCAAAAAATTACCTTGGATTTATTTTATGTAATGTACATTCTGTTGCACTTTTAAAAAATCATTGAAAATTTTATATCTATATCATTAAATGCTAGATGAAAGATAATGCTTTTTAATTGCAATAAAATGTACATTACATAAAATAAATCCAAGTTAATTTTTTTATTCAATTTAAATTACATTTTTAAACCTTACTTTATAAAATTTATAAAAGTGAACTTTGAAGATAAATTAATTTTGTTTAACAATTTTTCATGCCTTAGATGAAATGCTTTTCTAACTTGTATCTTATCTTTTTCAGATTATATTTTAAAACTTTCATTCTCTCTGTTTGAGTTTGTAGTTCTCATTTTTGCAACCCCCTCTTTGTATTATTACGGGTCTGAATAGTCTCTCTGTTTCAGTTTGTATTTCTCCTCAAACCACGACTTATTTTTTGCAACTCCCTCTTTCTAATACAGGTCTGAATAATGAGAAAATCTGAATTTTATTTAGCAAAAACTTTAAAATAGCTTTTTTGGATTAAATTTATTTAAGCTTCTTTCAGAATATAATTTTTTTAAATTTTAGAAGGAACATATTTAATATAGGTTTCATTAACAAATATTCAGTATATAACGAGAAAACTGAATAACTGGTTACGGTCAAGAGTAGTCCTCGCCAGCGAAAGTCTTTGTTGTTATTCTATAATTATTATTATTTAAAACATTTTGTGTCCTGCTCTTTCGCGCGAGGACAAATATATATATATATATATATGTATATATATATATATATACATATCGATATATGTATATTTGTATCAGGTTATGTTTTATGCTACTGATACCATGTAACTCAGTACTACCTGCTTCATGGTAAGGTCACCGGCGACTAAACTAATTCCCCCACCAGACTTGTTTGGTGAGAAGGGTGGCTAGTCTCCCTAAAGGAATTAAAACAAGACCTTCCAAAGGGCAAATGAACCCTTTTTCGGGGTAAACGGCCAACTAGCACCGTGTGTGTTTGTGTGTATGTATGTGTGTGTTGGGGTGGAGAGGGCTCCTGTAAGCCGTGGTGAAGCCAACCTTTCTAGGAGAAGCAAATCTCTGATTTAAAAAAAAAACATAAAGCGGGAGACCAGTACCCGCATTAAGCTGGTCTGCAGTTTAACTTGTTGCTAGCTATCTTCCTCTTGCTTGTTGCTGGATCTAAACATTTGGAACCGAGAGAGAGACTTAGCTAAGACTGTAACATCATCTATGTATAGATACTTCCTCAGAGACGTGTCTATAAAAATGGTCCTGTGGCGATGGAAGTCATTTTTCGGCTCATAGATTTTTAGTGTCTGAGGGAGTTGTACTCGTCTGACAAGACATTTCAATGGTCATATATATATATATATATATATATATATATATATATATATATATATATATATATATATACTAAAATTTGAATCATTTGCAAACTATAGAAAAAGAATGATAACAATTATTTATTCATTTTCAAAATAGGAACATCCAAAAGTAAGGGACAAAATTGAGAAAAACAATGTAAACTACCAAGAAACAATAAAAAATACATGTACAATCAATATTTAGTAAATGAGCCTTTGCTCTCAATGACAGCTGCACATCTTCAACTACTCGAACGAATCAGTTCTTGACAACCCTCGATACTAATTTTAGACCATTCTTCTTAAAGCTTCACCAACAAGCCTTCCGTGTTAGTAAGATTCCTTTCCATAACTTTCACTCCTAAGGTCTTCCAAAGATTTTCTATTGGATTTTAATCAGAACTTTGCGGTGGCAAATCAATCATTTCGAAATCTTGCTCGCTACTCATTACTACCTTTGCCTTGTGACATGGGCATTATCTTGCCTAAAGGTAGCCATATTTACACCTGAATTCTGTATGATTGGCATAACATAATACTGAACAATGTCTTTATAGATCTTCGCATTTACACGAGTTTATAACCGGACAAGAGGCGTTGAACCTTGGCTAGAAAACATTCAAAATACCATGACGCTTCTGCCCCCAAAACTTGACAGTTTTCTTAGTACACTTTGCACTTAATCTTTCACAAATACGTCTCTTTATATTGTTTTCCATCATTTCCAAATAAATTAAACTTCCTTTCATCAATAAAAAATACTTTTGCATAAGTTTCCTATGTCCAAATTACATACCTGTTTGCAAACTCTAATCTCTTCTTATTATTATTCTTCGAACAAACAAGTTGTTTCCTCCCTAGTGTTCGATTAAACAGCCCTATTTCTTGCAGTCGTCTAGAAACAGTCTTTCTTGACACATTAACACGAGGTACTATTATAACCCTTTTAATTTCTGTGCAAGACTTAAAACGGTCCTTTAATGATATACGCTGCATTATTCGATCTTCTCTTATCGAGGTTTTGTGGGGTCTGCCGGTTTTAAAAGCACTAACTATTTTGCCAGTATCATTGTAGGATTTAACAACCCTGCTTACAACACTCTTGGCACATTTCACTTCATCTGAAATCTCTCTGATGGTGTGTTTTTTCTTGTGTAGCTTCACAATAGCTGTTCTCACAGTGTAATCAAGTTTTTTTATCGTTTCGCCATGGTGCCAGTTGATGCAACGTTTAGAAATGACTAAGTAAGACTTATTCGTTAGAGGAAATAAAAAAATTTGAATATAGAATAATGTTTACATTGTTTTTTACTCAATTTTGTTCCTTACTTTTGAACGTTCCTATTTTGAAAATAAATAAATAATTGTTATATTTCTTTTTCTATCATTTGCAAATGATTTAAATTTTTGCATGTTATTATGGATGATAACGACTACCAGTTGTCAAAATCTCTGCTGTTCACACTTATTATTTCTAACAAATATTAGGTTTTAAAATTTCGTCTCTTAGTTTTGGACGCTACTGTGTATATATAGAAAGTAATATATAGTTATAGATAGAAAATTCCATATATATTAATATATATATGCGCGCGTGTGTGTGTGTATGTGTGTGTGTGTGTGTGTGTGTGTGTGTGTGTGTGTGTGTGTGTGTGTGTGTGTGTACGTATGTACGTATCCATGTATTAAATTCGTCCGGAAATAAATGTCTTTGATCAAGGATTCATCATCGCCCTCTTCCTTCTCCATTTTAAAGATTCTTATTAACGCTAGGGTCTTATCATTTCTATGATGTGTTTCATTTTTCCTGTAGGTTATTAAGAGCTTGTTTGATACGAAATTGCATTTCGGTGGAAATTATTGGAAACATATCAAATAGAATACATATCTAAAACACTGAAAATAACAAGTTTACTAAACTTTTTAAACATGGGCCGAAAAACTGGTCAGTGTCTTCACAACTTCGTAATAACATTTAATGTTGCTTTAGTTTTATTTAAAATCCTTATGCTTCACATTGTTTCTTATTGCTAATTTTACTTTTCTACTAAACCATAAACTTTAATTAGCTCTTGTCTATTGAATAGTAAACTTATAACTAAAACAACAAGTATATTTTAAAGTATATGGATTAATATGCTTGTCAATTGGTATGACTTATATAAAACAAGTGAAGCATGCATGGTCCCTCGTGTGTGCACAGTGAACGAGGCATAAAAATGACTAAGTTCAGCATTTGTTCCCCTCATTTAACCCCAAAAGTCCCTCAGAGGACGTCAAATTCTGGTTAAAATGAACAAACGGTGCAGTTTAGGCCTTAACATATGTACATTTGAGTTCTGCGTCATGCCAAAAAAGAAATGACTAAATCCATCATGTGCCCCCCTCCTTACCATTTAGCCACAAAAGTCTCCTGGAAACTTCAAATCTTGGTAAAAATGAACTAACGGTACAGTTTTAGGCCTTAACATATGTAAATTTGAGTTCTGCACCATGCAAAAAAAAAAAAAATAATAAATGACTAAGTCCATTATTTGCCCCCTCCTCTCATTTAGCCTAAAAAGTCCCCAAGCCCTTAAATATTTAAATTTGACTCCAGCACCATGCAAAACTGCTAAATAGACATACACAGAAAGTTTTAGGCAAATATGGTAAAATACTTCCAAAAATGGAATGTTTTTATCAGTCCTAAAAGAGCGCTTGGGACACACCCTAAGAATTATCGCGAAGTTTAGGCAAACAAAATTATATAGAAATCAATTACAATTTTTCGGAAAGTTTTATTAAAATCCAAGGCATCATTTTTTTTTTTTTTTAATACCCACAATCGTGTAAATTTTAGCCATTTTAACCGGAAAGGCACCCCTTGGGCGGTAACCGGTGTGTTCCGAAAAATCCGTTCTGTTACAGTATCACTCCTACCATGTTTAATGTTTTTGCAAATTTCAAAACATTCCAATCCATAGTTATTGAGAAAAATGGTGGCAGACGAACGGACGGATATATATATATATATATATATATATATATATATATATATATATATATATATATATATATCGCTAGAGTAAGCCACTCTGATGAGTCCTAGACGACGAAACACGTATCAGTGGATAATTATAATTATATTTTAAAAACAACATATATGCCGCTATATATTATATGGACGTTAAGAGATGTTAGATAAGAAATAGTAAAACATAATATAATCATAGATGTAGAAGTAAATGATAAAATATTAAGATTAAAATGTTTTAAAATATATGTATATATGTGTGTGTGTGTTTGTGTGTGTGTGTGTGTGTGTGTAATATAAAACAAAAATTTTGTTAAAAATTCATTCAAATTTTCAAGAAAACATTATAAACCTTTAAAGAAGGTATACACCATTTTAATTCTCTTACAAGAAGTACAAATAAAGAAGAACACCGTATTCCATGGAGTTCCGAAGAATGCGATTCTTCTCATCAGAGGGAAGACGTTTAAAAAATATACACTAAATTTTGCAGGTTTATATATATTATTAACGTACACAAACACGCACACATATATAATTATAAATATTAAAAATATGTTACTTGCACATAACCACAAGCGCACACGAACAATGAAAACACACACACACACACACACACACACACACATATATATATATATATATATATATATATTGATATTTTTGTGTGTGTGCATCTATGACGATCTTTTCAAGAAAATTTGTCAGCATCTGGGAATGCCTGCTACTCTCTCTCTCTCTTTCTCTCTCTCTCTCTCTCTCTCTCTCTCTCTGTTGATAAGCGCATTGCGAAATTTGTATATCATACGTGTAATTTATCTCCGAATCGATAGTGCCATAACACGGGTGCTTAGATTATCGCAAAGCTTGCAATGATCGATTGTGTCTATTACGGTTGTTTCATTTATTATTACTAGCTGCAATGCAGTTCTTAGGTAGGTTCCGCATAACGAGACAGACTTGGGAACCATTAATACGCGACTTGAAAACAACGTATATCTTCAATCAATTTACAAAGTCGAGTAGTTTTTTCAGATCCAGGAATCGTGCCTAATATTGCTCAAGGCTTGAAGTGGCGCTTCTGATCGTATATTTTAAAGGTTGAAGCCGTATAAAGAGTGGCAGAAGTAAGCTTTATCAAAGGAAAAATTATTGGCTGATGTTGAATTGCCAAAACTTTGATAACTACGATTAGTGAAGAGAGTATATAACTGTAACGACATCACTTTGTGGAGCGCGTCGCTTTCAGTGAAAAGGTTTTTTTTATAATGTTTAAAGTAGATTTTCTTAAAATATAATTTAATCATGATGCAAACGAATATTCAAACATGGATTTTGTGCTGTTAAAATGTAAAATTAAAATGTATAGGTGAAGAAACCTTAGGAATACTTGAGTGTGTGTTTTACACATATGTAACAGTTCAATAACGTATTCATAAACAATATTCTATAATATCAGAACGCTGTGATCGGGTTAACGTGTACTTATACAGTAAATAGGTCCACTAAGGATGACAGGTTCATAAAAGAAGAAAACTCAATGACCGCTTGGTAACGAACTACTAACCTTAGTTTCATACTTATGCTCTTATCCTGCCGACGCTGAAATAAAGATTTTCATGCGAAAAAATACCAAACAACTGTTTTTAACCGTAATATAACTTTATTTTTTAATTATGGGGAGCTCCGAGTCACTTTGCGGTTGCATTTATTAATTCGTACAGTTTGACCGCCATGTCCCTTCAGCCTCCTACGACATACGTCCTCTTGATTTATCCCCCGACCAAATCTCCACCGGTAACAAGCAACTCAACTCTAATGGGATGCCTGTTAAGTATATAAAATATATGTTATTGTTGCCGATGTGAGCTCATTTCAATAATGTAATTGTGTCATTTTTTAGTTTTATCAAAAGATCAACTTTGTGTTATTGTAAAAATATAACTTATGCTATTGTAAACATTTTCACTATTTGTTTTAACGATTTGACTTATAATTTGTCAACCTATGCAAATTGCATCTAAACTAGCTAGTTACCCGCCATTCTCCCATCGTAGAGTACTAATCCGCCACTTATCTCTCTCCTTCTCTCTAGTATCTTTAAATTTAAAGATCCAAATATTTATTTTTCATGCATATTAAAAAACGGTACTTTTTACAGATTCGTTTCGTTCTGCAGAATACTGTGATTATTATTATGTCAAGACCGAGTTTTTCGTGCAATACTCCTATAAGGAAAATAGAAATTATTTGCTTAGAAAGATATCATGTCGAAAAAAGGAAAAAAAGAAAGAATATTCATAGCAAACTCAATACCGTATGTTTGTTCTGGTAGCCATGTTACTTCATATTGTTAGGCTAGATATATCTTACCCAACATTTTAATCTTGGAATGTAACTATTATTTATATATGTTTTGTTGTTATATTTTACATCCATTGTGTTTCTAAGCAAAAAGAATTGGTGTACACAAAGAGTGAAATATAATTGAAAAAAGACATACATATATACACACACACACGCACGCACATATATATATATATATATATATATATAGTCATCGACATACAGTCCTGTTTCGTTGTATTACAGCTCATCAGTGCGGCTATACTAGTACCTCTTCCAAGCCGAGTATTGAACCTAGAACCATCGCGTTGATAGTCAGCAGTTCTATCGATCGACCCACGGGAGTGGTCCACGCATATAACCTCGCCAAATATCTATTTTAAACAACATCCGCCCACCACTTTTTAGTTCTCAAGCAGCTTATTTAGAGAAAGAAAGATTACTTATTATGTATATAGTTTACCCGGTAGTAACTTCCAAAGTGCTTAGAAACAGTCTATTCATGATAAATCATCTACGCAGAAAATGATGTGTTCGAATCAATCATCAGTCGAATAATTTTCTTGGAAAATGAAACAAATATATTTGTACTTACCATACGTATACGGTTCACTACTATAAGTGTATATTTGTTGGAATGTCTGCTTATATATTTTACAATCATGTCACGAATTGGAATATCTATTATCTAAACTAATGTACTATTCCATAGAATCATGATTGTATGCTTAGCCATAATTCAGTCTTGAGAGCTAATGGATACCTGTGGCTGCGCTTGTAATAGTAAATCTAGGGTTTCATAATTACCAAGCATGCATATCCTGGGTCAGCACTATTCTTCTTCTGGTGGCAACAAAATTGAGGACGAATGGAAACAACGTCGAGAACACATACAGCACTTGATACTACTACTGACAAAACTAAACGTTATTATCTCTTGCTTGTGAAATCATCCTGTTATTCTCTTACTTATACGAAATAATCAATATTTATATTTTTGTCAAGTTTTCAATCCACTTTTTCTCATACAACTACGATCAGGTTGAAAGTTTCTTTCTCTCTCTCTCTCTCTTTCTTTCTTCACACACACACACAGACATACAAACACACAAACACACACACACATATATATTTATATATATATATATACTAGCAAAAGTACCCGTCGTTGACTATGTTCAAAAACAGCCTACAGAAAATGGACTGTGATCGATGAAAGTATGATAGGTTATGAAAAGAAGGGGGTTGTAAAGAGATAGGTTTTGATACTCAAAAATTTTACCATAACAAAATATGATGAAAGTAAAGATAATTTTCGCGAAATATATATATATATATTTATATCAACTTTGTTTCCATTTGTAGCTAAGAGTGACCAACAAAATGCTGTTTCCTTATAAAGAGAAAATGTTATATGCATAAAAATATATAAGAAATAAATGTTACAATAGTCAATAAAAGTTACTTTTATGGTAGAAAAGTTCATTGGTTTGTATTTTAAGTAGTTTTTAAAAAATCAAAATGGATGCGGCTTTGAAATAGAGAGCCCCGTTTTTAATTTGAAAAAAGGACACCTGAGCATTCTGTGCTAACAACGTAAGGGATATTTATAAAAATATTTTAATGTTTTCCGTTATTTTGTGCTTGAGGAATATTCGATTATGACATGTGTAGTTTATATAAAAATTCATTTAAGTAGTTATCGCCTCAAATTTCGTTTTAATTTCGGTTCGCTGAAATTATTTCAAGTAAAGAGCATTATAAATTATTTCAAAACAAAAAAAAACATGAACTGAACTTTTATTGACTATGGTAACATTTATTTCTTGAATATTTATTTTTTTCGGGTAGTCGTTTGTTGGCTTTTCTGTTAAGCACGCTTACTTAATAATATCGATTAAATATCTAAAAACAAAGAAACCAAAACAGTTTTGAAAAAAAATGAAGCTTTACGTATTTTTGTAAAATAATCCGAAACAGCAAAATGGGATATTAAAAAAGTAAACACGTAATTAATTTAGTTTTTTTTAAGCAAAGAATCGATATAAATATGAATAAGAAGAAAATGGCGCCCTTTTCAAACAGAACAGCTTCGTTTGAGTTTTAAAGTATTGAACGGTGTAGTATTACACCATCGGATTCAGGGTTGTACTATTGTAATGTAAAAACACGCAGAAAGTGTTGTAAAGAACTGAATTCCTTCTAGTACACTGGCAAAACACACCCAATAATTTTATAGTCATTTCAAAACACACCCAATAATTTTATAGTCATTTCAAACTGAAATATAATTATCAGAATACACTTACGCAAATAGATATAGAAAGTCTTTGTTAAAGTTTGTGCAATATTTCCATGGAGTACAGGCGCGAACGCAGATCCCACAATGTTATTATACCATCCCTATTAAAGTCGAAACGTACTTATGAAAGTATTATTATGTACATCTATATCAAAAACCCTTGTAAACGATTTTTTTTCATTTTTTTATTTCCATACTTTGTGGGCCAGGCGCGAACGCAGACCCCACAATTTTTATGAACCACCGTTCTGGCAGATAAAACATACCCATTCCTGATCCTCGATACATCTTATATCATTATATGTAATCAGTTGTTTTTTTTTAATAATAAACTATATAGGAGCCTATTCGTGACCACACACACACACACACACACACACAGATTTTCAGCTTTATATTATATATAGAGATAGATAGATAGATAGATAGATAGATATAAATATATATTGTAGAAATGAATTTACAATATTTTATTCAAAACAAGGAATAAGAAGTAAATGTGAAGGGATCCTTATTCCATAGAGTTTCAAAGATAGGCACTTCTCTGCAGAGGAAAAATGTTACAAAAATGTACGTATAAATACATATCTATTTTGCTGGTTAGCTCATTTTGGAAAACAGTCGAAAAAAATTTTTTTGAAAGAAAATAAACAGTTTATAGGGGGAAATGAAAGAAATACTGTACAAACTCCAATAATTTGTGTTGCAAATATCCAGCGAGTTTCAAAAGTTCGTTAAAGGTGTGACCATTAGTAAATCCAAGAAGAGTTAAGTTAGATATCCTTTAGAATCTCTTTAAAAATATCCGGGGATGTAGAAGTGATGAAAGGCTTGTGTAGAGGAATCGTGTATACGAGATGAGGGAGTAAATATTTTTCTGCCCTACCATTGATATAGCCTTTTCAATTTGGAGTATGGTTGTTGTTCCATGAGTATATATTTCTTCGTTTATATTTCTAATCTTTCATACTTGAAGAGTATTTTATTAATCTGGTCTTGTAAAGTTTGCTTTTTGTTCATTATATATATATATATATATATATATATATATATATATATATATATATATATATACAATTGATGATTACAACTTGTATTAACAACAACAACAACAACAACAACAACAACAATAATAATAATAATAATAATAATAATAATAATAATAATAGGGCGTTTATGTCTCCACCTCTGTTTTTAACTTATTTCGATGAGAGCTGTAGGCACAAATTTATTTAAACTTTAATATTTCTTGTTGTTTTCAATTATCAAAAGAGTTTAACGCGATGCATTTTAGCGCGTGTTCGCAAGTCTATAAATCTTCAAACGGAAGTCTGTTGTCGTTCATAAAACATAATCATTTCTACTCTGATAAGATTTTCTCTGTTAAACTGGGTCGGTTAACTATAAATCAAACTGAACGATAATAATGTGGTATCAAATTTAATGCTGGTTAAATCGCTGTCAAGATTAATGATCAAGATTGCAGCCATGATGAATTCGGAATCTACTCTGACTGGACTAGCTGAAGTACATGTGTAGTATTGGGACTCTCAGCTTAAATGTTTCTTAGGTAGTTTGTAGAAATAGTAAGTTATATAAGTATATTTTCGATTCCCATCAGCGAGTTTAGTGGGGTCACAAAAGGTTGGGTTTAACAGGCGTCAAACTCAAGTCAACATTATTGACCTAGGTTAAATGCACCGGAAATTATGGGTGACGTGCACTGGAAATTAGGGGTAACAGGAATTGTGGCTACGGTTGACGGACACGTGTGCTGAGAGTTGGTCTTTGGCAGCAGAGAATGTAGACGGGAAATTTTTGGTCTCCGCCAACCATGGGTTCAAGATATAGGCTTGCCTTTTAATAAATAATTGAAGCTTCAAATCTATCTTGTGTTATCAATGAGTCTGTCTGCAGCAGTGTCCACTCCCCATGAGATGGAGACCGGTGGACAAGGCATGATATTATTGCGGATACACGTCGAGACGTTTTAAGGCAAGAACTAAGAGCATACACACACCCATACAAGTAAGAACATAAATGTAAGAACACACAGACACTTTAAAAGTACCCTTAAAAGTAAAAGAAACAGTAAAAAGAAAACGATAAACAAAGTAAGCAACTAAATAAATAAGTAATAAATAAACAGGACGCAAACACCATTTCGGAACACATGACTGGGGTGGGTTTCTCAACCTTTTAAAATTGCATAGTCTAGTGTAGAAGTAAATGTTATCTATTAAAACCTGTATTAAACAATATACAGGTTTATGATGATTATCGATATTTGTTACAATAAATAGTTCCCCTTTTCTTGTAAGTAAGAAAAACATTAGATAGACCGAGATTCGAACTTTGTAGGCAAGGTTCAGAAATAGATTCAGAAATGGAATATGGAATTTCGCATTATTCAGTTTCAGATAAAATAGTTTAGATTGAAAATATATATCTTATAATATACAAAACGAGATTGGAAGTTGTAAAAGGAATTTTGATTGTTCAATTCTTTTTATGAAAACTGAATTAAAATAAGGTCAGCTAGAAGTTAAAGAACAATGCAATTAAAATATGTTGAAAATAGGCTAGGAAGAAAATAGGAGTGAGAATTCTTTGTCCGCAGAAATGGTTTGGAACCGTACCGAACCACGCATGTTCAGGCCACATGGGTCGATCACGTTTTTAGACACATGTGTGACCTCATGGCAGAAATGAATTCTCAATATAGAAGCTAGAGTCGAAGTTGAGAGGGGCAGAGTTGGAGACGAAGATAGGAGACATTGTCAGAGGAGGGTCCCTTTAGAAGCGAGGGAGAAAGTCTTAATCGTGTAATCGACTTTGAATTCCTGGATGTCATCATCATTTCGACCAGTCAAATGGAATAAAAGGACATCTCATATTTTTGTAACTGCCGTCTTCGTGTCGTCTACAACAAAGGTAATATGTAATCATCTTAAATGAACTTTGAATAACTCATCCTAAGTAATGTCTCTCTCTTCTCTCTCCCCTCATCAATATGAATGTCCCCATCCTATCTAATAAAAATACGCCAGCTATGCAACATATTGTTTAACAAAAAAAATATATATATTAACAAACACTTTTTGTGAGACTCGAATGGCATAAAATATAAAAACTGAAGACGAACGCTTTATTCGAAAATGTCATTGATCAATCCAAAATAAGGTTTCGTTAAAATATACTTAAATGAGTCTGGCGTAAGGACCTACATTAAAAAATGAATATTACCTATTTCTTGATATTAGATTCAATACATCTTTTCCGAACGTTTTTTTTAATAAATGTGTATTGCCTATTAAAGAAAATTAAACTCAGGCAAAAATAATTCATAAACATCAAAATCGATTTCTTAATTTTATTTATTTATTAGTTTTCATGTTTTGTTTTTTTTAAAGTAGAGTAGAAACCCGGGTCCAAGAATACGTTTTTTTCAGGGTACGTTGCGGAATACGATCTTTTTCTCACCCCTGTCTGCGGTATTTTCTCCGCCTTACGGTGTTATTAATAATTTTATTTGATTATATGCACGTGTATTATATAGTTTACTCTATTATGTTACAAATTTTTAATGCTTGTTTATTAGTCTGTTTTGTAAGCAAACTTAGTAAACAAAATTTTACGCGTAAAAGAAATAGATGGTCATTAATATACATCTATTAGCGAATATTTATCAAATAAATAAATGCGATAGATGATTTCTCCTATAGTCTACATATGTATGACAATTTGCCGTGAAAATTAGAAACAATTATTTTAAGTATGTTTGTCGATAAGTTTAGAATAAAACATATTAGGTTGGTGTAAAAATAATGTCTTTTTTAGCATGAAGTTTAACGTACAAAGAACGACAGCATGTTTGCACAAATCTATTAATACTGCAACGCTGAAAATTTGGGGAAATTTGATTCTAATGTTATTTTAAGGACATTTATTTTGAATAATGAGTTTTAAACAGTTCAAGAAGTTTGGCGTTGATAACGTCATCAGATTAAAAGTACTGATTCGAAGTAATCAATTACTTTTGCTCTTAGATCAACTGTAAAATTGAAACTTACACAAATACAGACGACATTGCTTAATATATAGTGAAACCGGGGTACACTCATGTTGAATTTTAATTGCATACTATGGAAATAAACACATTCCCTGTTGTTGTACTCCCATTGAATACTGTACATTACGTTTTAATCACGTGAGATATTCAACATATATATATACTGGCGGGACCTGCAGAAATTCCACAGCGGCGTCTTCTATATGAAATATATTGATGTTGGCATTCTGTGGATGTTCAGCGTAAATGGAGATGCCCTAATATTATTTTAGCGATTTTGTTAAAACTGCAAAAGTAGTTACCTAAGCTAAAATATGATATTTTAATTCTTGCAGATTTCGTATATATTATTATACAGTGAATGTTCTATCGATTCTTATATATTATAAATCTGTGAGTTAAAAAATAATAAATGTATCCATATGACCTGGACGCATCAATTTAAATAGAAACCGAAGTAAGGAAACTCTAAAGTGTAAAATTTCAAAATAAATCGGTCTAGTCGTTTCGGAGTACTTCGGGAACGAACTCACAGAAATAAAGTGCCTTATATATATATATATATATATATATATATATATATATATATATATATATATATACCCATATATATATATATATATATATATATATATATATATATATACAAAGATAGATAGATAGATAGTATGACGGAATCAAATATCTAAAAAAATGTTTAGATACCGTAAAAATACATGCCAAACCTACTTGTTCAGCGTTATTAGCTTGCGACAAAATTGACCAAATAAAGCATAGGAATCTGAAGTGAGGCAGGAGGAAGAATTGACGTCGGGCCAAAAATGTTGACTTTCAATTCGATGATGAATGACTTTCGGATAAGGAAATTACCAGACTTGAACGCCGGCCAGACATTCTGGAACTTCCGGCGGGCAAAAGGCCAGACACGCCACAGAAAACGCTGGCTATGCAGAGTGAGTAGGACCTCAGTTGGATTAAGGGCATAAACATTCGTCTCTCTTACTAGTTCTGCACCGTCGTTCAGCGAGGAAAACACTTCAATTTTATAAACAACTCAATCCAATTCAGCTACAAATCAAATAAATATAAAATTATCGCTACCATTTGACTTCTTGCAAATGGCTGGTGCTAGAGACAGGATGAGAGATAACAGAGGTTCCGATTTGTTGAGCTAGGTCAAGTGTAAGTAGAAAGGGCTTGTTATATGTAATAAGAGTTGGGTCTAAGGTAAATCTTGCACCTGCCATAAAAACAATTTAGCAAAGAAATGGAGACATTAAGTCTAAGGAGACAATTCCTTGAGAGATTACCGAAAAACAAGGTAAGCATTCATTGTCCCCCGTGAGTCCACAGAGAACGAGGCATAAAAAGTTCAGTATTTGTCGCCCCTTTATTTAGCCCAAAAAGTCCACACGAGACGTCAAATCGACCTTAACATATGTAAATTTGAGTTCTTCACCATGCAAAAAAAAAAAAAAAAAGAAATGACGTAGTTCGCCATTTGCCCCCTCCTCTCATTTAGCCCCAAAAGTCGCCAAGGCGTAAACATATTTAAATTTGAGTCCAGCACCATGCAAAACTGATAAATAGACATACACAGAAAATTTTGGACAAATATGGTAAAATAGTCCCAAAAATGGAGTGTTTTTAGTAGCCCTAAAAGAGCCCTTGGGGTATACCGAAAAGTTATCGCGAAGCATAGACAAACAAAATTATATAAAACTTACAACTTACAACTTTTCAGAAAATTTTATAAAAATCCAAGTCACCAATTTTTTTTTTTAATACGCACAAAAGTGTCAATTTTAGCCATTTTTAAACCGAAAAGCATCCCTGGGGGGGCAACAGGAGTTTTCCTGGAAAATCCGTTCTGTTACTTATTTACATTTATCATGTTTAATGTTTGTACAAAATTTCCAAAAATTCCAAGACGTAGTTATTGAGAAAACTGCGGACGAACAGACAAGGGTGAATTTTGTCGGTGGACGAAAAAAAAAATAAATAAATAAATAAACAAAATATTTTACAAAACGAAAGGTTTAATGTGATTACTTATCCTTTAGATAAGTCTACTAGAGACGCAATATGTCCACCTGGTTCAACATGAATTTCAGAGAAAAACAATTAGTGCTTCGGAACAAAATATAAGACAACTTATTGTTACTCGTTACGGACAGTTTACCTGTTAGATAATACATAAACCTAAAAATCATTTAGTAATTATCGAACAAAGTACCCTGTCAGCGATTATATTGGTAAGGTATCTGGTTAAAACTTATATAAGTATAGCCATCTTTGGATGTAATCTTCGTTGTTTGAATATTCATCGCAATAAATTATCTATATATAAATACGATAGCATGTGTGTTATTTTCTGTGTCACGCTTACATCCGGGTTGTTTAATTGTTATGTACTTCCATTTTTTGTCCTAAATAATTTTACCAAGTATTTTTCATAAGTGTTGGTTTCGGTTTCGGTTTCGGTTTCGGTTTCGATTATTACTAATGTCACTTAAGTCATCTATTTTTTTATATAAATAATTTTATAAAGAATTCTTCATATTTTTGTTTCGCTTTTTTATTATAACTGATGGCACTCCAGTAATCTCTTTTTTTTTTTTAATAAATAATTTTTTTTCTTTTTTCAAGAATTCTTCATAATTTTTGGTTTCCGTTTCGATTATGGCTGAAGGAATTCAAGTTATATATATCTATATATATATATATATATATATATATATATATATATATATATATATACATATTTTTTAAATAAGTTTTATTTCTGTTTCGATTCAAGATATCAAATTGATAGAACAATAATTCTACAATGATATATGCGAAATCTGCCAGATAAAAATATATTTAAGCGTACTTTACGACCGAGCTTTGCCGCTTAGATAAATATTTTTGCAAGCTTACACAAAAAATATACAATAATATCAGATCGTCTCCATTTACGCTGAATATCTACAGAATGCCAACATCATTATATTACATATGGATGAGTCTCCTGTGGAATTTCCACAGGTCCCGCATGTAATTTATGTATATTATACCTATATATTTAAATATTTAAAATCTATAAACTGTCAGTGTGCTCCATTTATATATATGAATTTGATGTCCTCAACAAATCTGTAATCTACGGACGAGTTTTTGGTCACAACTTATCAAGTCCAAGACCTACTCGAAGATAAGAGTTACTGAGACCAAAATGATTGTCAGATGAAAGATGAGAAAATATACGAGTACTAACGTTGGAAAATATGAACTGATTACTCATTATGGTGTAGTTTTCGGTAATAATTTATTTACATTAAATTTGAAGACGATCAAGTTATAGTCAGCAGCGAAACACTCCCCCGGCAATGTATCTCTGGTCATGAATATTCCGCGCGGTGCAAAGCACGTAGAAAGAGAAGACATTCTTTTCGATATGGCATTAAAATGAGTTATTGCTGTGAATGTTTTATAAGAAGTGACAAAAGATTTGAGCTCAGTTGAAAATTTTCTATACTGATAACGATAGAGTGGCGATAAGCTGGAACACATAAAGACAGCGGAAAAATCAGACGACATAACAGATTATGGTTCCAACTTGAAAACCACTCGATAACAATATTTCGCTGACTTCTTCTCTTCAGGGTTTGGCATGTGATGCAATGAGAAAGATGATGCTTTTTTTACGTTAATACATCTAAAACCAAGCTATTTTTTTATTTCACCACCAACATTCCTGTCCTCGTTTTGCCTCAGTCGAAATGGATTAAACTCCTTGAAGAAGCTTCTTGTTTGGTAAGGGCACTTAGGACTAATGCTGACTCCGGACGTCGAATGGGAAGAGTATGCCTTGTCTGGAATTGTAAGCTGAAAAACATTTTAGTAATTTTACCGCTCCAGAAACTATTTAGTTGAACACAATGTACCCGACAGTACTTTCCCTTACTATACCCAACTTCATAGACTGAAATTGTAACCATAAGGACAAGTTGTACAGCGAATATTGAAATGAATCCTCGGAATTCTTAGATATGAATTGATAATTCGTTTGTTTTTTTTTTTAATTATAAGGTTCATTCTTCTTATTTTAGATGGTGTTCTTCCAAGAACAACCCCATGCTATTCAGGTGCGTCTTGGAGGAGCATGAAACTACCGTTGATTAAAAAACTGTTTCGTTCGAAATCCGAAGTTCGACGAAACACAGTTAAAGATGATCGAGTGTTATATTTTCTACAATGCTTACAAAATAACACCCATGATTAAAATATTAGTCTGAATAATCCCAACAATATACATTTTATAATATACAAAACGAGATTGGAAGTTGACTCTGGGTTAATTTCACGCTCGAAAAGTATGAGAAAATATTTGCTATTCAAATCCT
The DNA here is from genome assembly GCF_053919585.1 of Euprymna scolopes. Classification (NCBI taxonomy): domain Eukaryota; kingdom Metazoa; phylum Mollusca; class Cephalopoda; order Sepiida; family Sepiolidae; genus Euprymna; species Euprymna scolopes. The sequence goes on from NC_136488.1 coordinate 121,017,691, forward strand.
GAAATTTGAACGAAGTTAATTATTTTATATCCAATGTGCTTTTCTTTAATTCTTTATCTATCAAATAATGATGTTTTGAATTTATTTTACTTTACGTCAGTTTGCTTCAGATTGTATCTTGCTTTCTAATCTGATTTTTTAAATCTTTCTGATTAATGACAAGGTTCAATGAATAATATATATTTCATGGCCTAGCCGAATCAAAAATAAGCATCGTGTTCATGTAAATCTCTGTAATTTTCTTCGTTATTTTTTCGTTAAGTCATCTATTATAATAAGTGTATATTTTACCAAGTGAACTCCCTTCCTTTTTAGATATTTGCAAACAAAATGTTATAATGATAATTTACATTTTTAAAAATACGGCAGGTACTTAAAACTGAGACCATGTAAAGTTTGGCAATATCCAAAGTGCAACTGGTTTGTGGAACGAACCTGATTCGAACTTGGAACACCCTGGGCATCCGTTTGTGTCGATAACCACTTGACTACCGTCGTCTCCCACTGAATAAGCTGAAATTATCATTTCGTACTTTTTCAACAGAACTAATTACTGGGGCTATGACAAGAGAATTTTTTTCATTATTTTGACTCTCGAGAATATATCAGTTTATATCTTGTATGTTTTTAGATAGAGTGATGTGGTTCTCTATTGATTAACTGTGTCTAACTGTGTCGGATCTATACTCGAGAGTCAAAACAATGATAAGAATATTATCTTGGCATAGCCCTACTAATTAAATTGTCAGTGACTGTATTCATAATATAGGTTAGGAAGCACAGAATAAAAAAAAGCCGAAATGAATGTTTGGTTAAACTGCGAACGTATACTTCTATCAAAAGATTATCTCTCATAATGTTATACCGCTTTTATTTTGGTAGATTTTTTTTATTTCAATTAACATTTCCTTTTGGGAGTTAACTAACATTATTTTACTAAATTTTATATTTAGTGGCATGTTGTAAAAAACACGTACATTCATAAAAAGGTATAATGATCTCGAATAAAAAGAAATAATATTCTACTATACATACGATTATAAAGAAAGGTTTAATGAAATCATGTATAATAAAGAAGTAAAACCATAAATCAGTTTACTTCTCTTATGAGTTTAAAAATGGTAAAAAAAAATAAGGAATTGTCTCCTCAAAAATCCATATTAAAATAACATCAGCAACTGTCTTTTATAAGTTTCTTATTAGAAAAACAGAAACGGTCACCAAGTAAACTTTTCTATTTAATTAAATACTATAATCAAAGTTCATGTAGCTGGATTTTCAATATTAATATTAATTAACAGATCGTTATTTGATTCGAAATAATGGTTTTATGTTTATTCTTCGACGATTGTATATCCACGCACTATCTGTACGCTCTTAAAAAATGTAGTTTCTGGCCGTGAATTTGGTAAAATTGAGTCATTTCTTAACAAAACAAATGTATTACTTTTATGTTGTGTTGATGCAACATCGGATGGTTCTTGCTGATAGTCGATTTATAACATCGACTATTATTATTAAAAAAGTAAAATGTTAGATAATGAACATTATTATTGTCTTGTAGCTGCTATGTAGAAAAGGGTATGCAGAGAGAACATTTGGAACAAAGGAATGTTAAGTAAAATATGTTGGTTAACTTAGACACATTAACAATGAAAGAATGCGGTAATAAACAAAATATGTTTCTAACAGATAGTTCAAAGTGACGCAAAAAGGCACATGTGAAAATATGTAGGTTGAATTACGTCATAGCAAGAATAAATTTGAATATATGCTGTGTTAGAAGATATACAGGTGGAAACAGAGCTACAGATAAGGTTAAAAAGATGAAGAAAGTGTTGGAGGCGTATAGGGGTGAAGCAGAGTCTAAGACAAGCGTGCAATCTTCCAACAAGGAAACATCTATAATATAAATCTCACCTGTCTGTTTAAATGTATGCATGTATGAATGCATGTATGTATATTCGTATGTATGTATGCATGCATGAATTTATGCATGTATTTAGGTTTGTATATCTGCCTAAAACGTTCGAGAGAAACGACGGATTTTCATGATATTGGTATCATTTTGAAGCTCGATCCTTCGGATGAGAAATATCGACATATTTGCTAAAACCACTAATTCCTTTACCTTATACTAGGAACTTTTCTAAATGAATGGGTCGCTTTTCGCTTATATTTTCGAAAGTTATCCTCTCTTTTCGATTGACTAGCCTTAATTTAAACTTACATCACTTCCGGTTTTGTGATAGGCGCAACAGTAAAGCCACGTTGTTTTTCACGTTCATTTCCTCCCCTGCGGTACGTGTTCGAGCCTGCCTGTCTTATCACCAATTATTTTTCTCAACAGACATCTCCAAACACCCGCGCAACGCAAAGCACCCAGGCTAGTAGTGAAATAATAGCTGTATGGAATATAATTGAAGACTCCTGGTCATTTCTTTGAAAGACATGGCCATTTCATTTTTAAGCAGATTTATCAACTAAGATCCGAATAAACAAAGGTATGATATCGTTATTGACAAGATGCATAACCACCCAGAACTGTTTCTGTCTTCTTTATGTTATCTGTATTGCAAATGTCCTGTAACTCATGCCACACGCATCCACAAGCATTTATATACACGAACAAACTTTACTATATACAATACTTATCATATACCAAACACACTTTATATAAAGCACCTTACACACACACACACACACACATATATATATATATATATATATAAATCTTATACATACCCCCAATGTAACATTATGTAATTATTTATTTTAAAAAAATATTCGCATAAAATAATTTTAAATCAATAAAATATAACATACATTAACTCTTTATATTATATCATATATTAAATATTATACTATATATATGCATATTAATGTATGCCTAATTGTCTTTATAATAATATTAATATATGCCTAATTGTCTTTATAATGATATGATATAAATATATAATATTTATATCCTACATTAAATCTTTCTCCAGTTGGCTGAGTTTCTACTATTGTAAAGTATTAATTACCAATAGAAATATTTATTACGCATGGCAAGGAAAATGATTATTTTTTAAGATAGTTACCTATCTTGGTGGCTTTTGTTTGTAAGATTTATTGTAACATCGACAAAATAAATATGGTGAACCGTGCACGAGTCTATAGTATATAATTTGGTCAGTTCGCGCCAGACACCAATTTAATGGAAATAAAGGAAGTTTGGTCCGATGCAATTCGAAAGTTTGCTTTACTTCGAAGGGCTTATTGGGAAAAGCACATATGAGGTCACATAGTACAAACAGCGGGATAGAGATAGAGAGATAGAGAGATAGAGAGACAGAGAGAGAAAGAGAGAGAAAGAGAGAGAGAGAATGGACAGATGAAATTATGAATGACGAGGGGGATCATTTTTTAACATAGTTTCCATAGCTTAGTGGTTTTTGTCTGCAGTGTTTCTAATTTAACCAAAACTGATTCTGATTTGATTCTTGGCATTTCTAGAAGGACATCAGTTACTTAAAAGAGAGGCAATAATTATAACTTAATAAGATGTGAGTGAAGTCGGCAGTGCGTTGGAAGACCCAGAACTGCGATCGCGTTTCTTCAAGATCCGTTTGTAAGATATATTTAGTTCTTCTCGATATGTCTCACCGAACCTTATTGGGTTGTTATTTAGAAAATAGATCAAACAGAATGAACTTGTTCTGTTTTCCAACAAGTTTTGTTTTTACTTGTTTCTTTTTTTCATGAATGAAATGACTTATTTTCGACGTCGTTTCCTCAGTTTGAGAGAATCACAGACGAATTGCGTGCAAGTAAAAGAAACTAACAAGATAATATTTCCATGTATGCCATAAAATGATAAACCTAAAAAAAAAAACTAGTTACTCTGCATGAATCCGAAGTTTCTTGGGTTAATCATTCAACGAGGGCAACACCCCTCATGGTATTTCGAGGTTAGAGTTACATTTCTATGTTATATGTGTCTTAAAATAATGCTCAATAAGAACAAACAAAATTCGGAATTTTAATAATAATGTCTGTTTATTTTCAGTCGGTAATGTGTCTAGTTTCGTCTTATACGGAAGTTCAGCACACAATTCACGTTATGCAAGCTGTCCGATTTCTCTGATTTTCAATATTTAAACGAGTTTGCTCACTATAAAATTTTCATGGCTGATTAATCTTTCTCGATTGCGCATAAGACGTAATAAAATATCTTTATTAGTGACTTCTTTTATCTGCTGAATTTTCATCTTTTGTTGATTATGTTCGATTGATCGTCAGTCGATCTACACGTCCGTTAGTCTACCCGTTTAAAACGTTACATCATACACGACTGATTGAATATCCTCAGACATAAATCTCAACCTGAAAATAGAAAATATGTGGGTTTATTGAAAATTAGAATAACTGACAAAGCTAATCTCTCTCTCTCTCTCTCTCTCTATATATATATATATATATATATATATATATATACATATATATATATATGTATATATATATGAGGCAAAACGCGCGTGAGAGTTTTTGCATGTCCAAGAAAGGCTTTGTCCGCCGGGGTTCCCGGGGGGTTACTATGGCTTAGAACTTCTTATATGTCCTGTAGATCGTAATATGTACGAATTGCGAACACGCGTCGCAGCAAAATCTATTTATGTCGAGTTTAACACAATTCTTGCTATTTTGGCTTCTCATGTATTGCTTGAGCTTTTTCGTATAAAAGTGAAACTGATGTGAAACTGTGCCACGGTTCTCGATCTCCGAGCTGGGAAAGTCCAGAAAGTAATGAACGTTTGGTCGATGCCGGTTTTATCGTCATATCAGGCAATTGCTTTCATTTGGACACTCTCCTAATAAACGGGGGCTGGGAGACAAATTTGGGTTAAAAAAACTCAAAAGAATTATCCTGCAGTAAAATCAAGTGGATCTGACCTCATTAAACGCGCACTTAAAAACTGTCTTGCAGAGATTATTAACTGCGGAATAGCGTGATATTTGACTGCAATTTGAACTCAATTGCTTTTTAATACCAAAATTCAACGTCTTATTTTGCTTACGTCGTTGTAGCGCAGGTGTATGTTGTCAGCCTACTGGCCTTAAGACTCCGGGTTCGAGCCTACCTGCCACCCATCTCACATTTTTTTACTTTTACTCCTGCAAAAGATTTTTTTTTTCCATTTTTAAAATCGCTGTTTTCTTTGTTTTATTTTTTTAAGAAGGGTAGCATCGTTTTTTTAATATTAAAACAGGGTTAAGTTTCCTTTATGTTCTTCTTTACCCCCCCCAACACACACAGCAACAAACACCCGGGCAACGCAGGGTACCCCCGCTAGTTTTATATAAAGTTAAAATAAACGAATGTTAAGAAAGTGAGGTTTGCTTTAACAGAATCTTATTGCACGTAATTGTGATATTGCATTTAAAATATGGCGCCACACTTTCGCTAATTTACGATAGGTTTTGTCATATCATGATATAAGTAAAATGTGTGTTCTAATGATATAATATATACAGCATGTGTAAATATTTTGTATTCAAAAACTGTAGTTTCTGTACAAAGATTGTGCAATAGTATTTGGGGATATACTAAATGCCTTCAATAAGTTTTTAGACTTTTTCAAACAGGCATTTAAAATTGTCGTGGATTCTTGAAAATTCAGTATGTTAGTGCTGTATGCCTTATAAGATGACTGACTACTTTTCATGATTTCAGGTTCAAATGAACAGATACAGCATGAATTGGAATACACTCTACTAAACTTCATTGTCACAGCTGGTGAATTTGAAAAATACAATTTGGGCGCCAGGACAGGTAAAATAAACGATATGCAAAAAGAGTATGTTTTAAACTTTGGCAAAGAGTCTGTGAGAGATGATGAGAAGTAAGAAAGCAAGAACACTAGTGTTGATTGATCAAATAAAGAATTTCATGGATAAGGACCGTTGTGTGTCTACAGAGATAATAAGTGCACAGTTTGATGTAAGTGTGAGAACTTACACACAATTATTCGCGAGGAACTGAAAATGCGGAAGATTTGCGCCAAGTTTGTTCCAAGGGTGCTCAGGGAAAGTCAGATTATTTGACCAAGATGGGCATCAAGACAGTCCCTCACCCACTATATAGTTTAGACTTTGCTCCCAGTGACTTTTAGTTATTTCATAAGCTCAAAGAAAACGTAAGATGGTGTCGTTGTATGAAAACTGACGAGATAGAAAGAGGTTGTTACGAGGATCATTGACACTCTTATACAAAAGGACTGCCATGGGACTTCTCAGTTGTTTGAACGGTAGAAGTGCATTTCAGATCGAGGAGATTATTCCGAATGGGAACTAGAGTTGCATGCATGTACTATCAATAAAAGCGCCCATACGAAAATGTCTGGGAAGTTATTTAGGGCAACTTGTACGTTCGTGCCGAATGTACATAAAATAGAAATATCTCACAGAATCCTAGAAACGTTTTGGATATTTACCCCTGTAACGACATATATTTTAAACAAACCAGAGTATTTAGATATAAATGTTCTAGTTTGACCTAAAGTGATAAAATTGCAATGCGGTGTTCGCGCCAGACACCAATTTAATGGAAATACTTTAAAACACATTATAAATATAAAACAAATAGAAGATACAACAATGGAATTTAAACGGTTCTCGTTCATCATTATTATTATTATTATTATTAGTAGTAGTAGTAGTAGTAGTAGTAGTAGTAGTAGTGGCAGTAGTAGTAGTTGTAGTAGTATTTCTTGTCTATTACTAGTAGTGGAATAGTAATAGTAGTACTCACATAGGTTATCATCAGAGATTATTCACTCACAACAACCGGTAACATTCCATGGAGTCTAGGTGACAGCAAGTCCACCATGATTTTCGTACTCTCCACCTGTTTCGACACCGTTTACCAAAGAATTTTCGTGATCGCAACAGGCGTTTTCCACCGACTTCTTGCTGACAGGGACCATTGGTTTTAACTGTAATTTAGGTAACAAAAAGCGTCCCTTGGACCCCAGTTCCCTTCGTATCAATCTACTAAAAGTCTAGTTATTAATTTCTCTTGTTGGTTTTCCTATCGTGTTTGACCCTTCTCAACTATTTCTCGTGATGGCAGTCGCTGCAAATACTGCAATTACTTTGGAGTGTTGGGATAGTAAACTTATAATTTTGTAGTTTAAGTTTTCTTGGTTCCATGCGGTGGTCCTTTATCTTTTTATTTTACTTCCGTTGTAGTTACTTGGTGGTCGATTAGCATTTGTAGTCTATGTGCATTATTTTCCACATTCGAGGGGTTACTGTAAACTGTCAGCTGTTTCAGCATTATTGTCTGTTGCATAATCTCAATCTTGCCATTGATTCAGTTTTTCCCAAGTCTTTTCTCGAAGTTCTTTGGGAATGTCCCTAGTTATCCTACATTGGTATTATATTGATTTTCTTCATATTCCGTTTGTTTTTTCAGCTCCTTTGAAAGATCCGTATATTGTTTGGATTTTCCACGTCATAATATTCACGCATGTCGTCTGATGAGACGGCAAAATTAACAATTTGACAACTTCTCTCCTTCCTTCCTTCCTTCCTTCCTTATTATTATGGATCACATGGAGCTTTCACACAAGTCAACAAACGATCTGATTGGAGACCTGTGGTGTTCTCTGGAAGCTGAGTGACAATAAGTCTCCACAGACGTCCAGCTCTCTCCACCTTCTTCGATAGCATTTGCAAATGAATTTGCGTCATTGTAACAGTTTCTACATTGATTTCTCGCTGGAGTGGCCGTTGGTTTATACTGGAATTTGAGTGGCACTAAGCCTCCTCAAGATCACAGCTCTCTTCACACTTGTCCAGAGGGGGTCTGGCCAGTGCTCCCTCCTTGGTCTTTCCATCCTTCTTGACCCTTCTCGGCTCTTTGGTATCACTTTTCTATTGGGGGAAGGGTGGTGAAACAATGGAGGGGATGCATGATGGGGATGTAGAACATGAAGTTCTGCAGCTTCGGTATTCTTCATTCCCTGTAAGGCTTATTCTTTATATTGCCTTGTGTTATTCTCCACATTCAAGGGTTTCCTTAATATTTCAACCGTTTTCATAATCGTTAGGCGTTGTATTTTTGAAGCTATTCCTCTGATTCCAATATCTGCCATTCTATTTTCGAGGTTTTTCGGAATTATTCCTAGTGCTCTTACTATTATCGGTACTATTTTGATTTTCTTCATCATCCAAATCCCTTTTAACACTCGGGCTAGCTCTGTGTATTTGCTTCGTTTCTCCTTTTCTTTCATACTCACCCTGTGGTCAACTGGGACAGCAAAGTCTACGATTTGACATGATTTCTCTTTCTTGTTAATTATTACGACATCTGGTCTTCTTGCTTGGATTGTTTGTATGTCCATGTCCCATAGGATTTTGTGGTTCACTTTTTCGAGTGCTGTTGCGGGTTTATGCTTGTACCGTTTATATGTACTCTCAAAATGCAGCCGTTTACACAATGCCCAGTGAATCCCCGTCCCACTTGGTCATGCCTGTTTTTGTATTTCTTTTTGGGCCAGTTTGCTGCATTGACTTACTATATGGTTTATCGTTTCGTCTTTTTGTCCGCAGAGTCTGCATTTGCTGTTTTCTTGTGTTTTATCGGTCCTTGCTTTGATACGGTTGGTTCATATCGAGTTAACGTGCTGCAGTTATTAAAGATTTAGTTTCTCGGTTTATATGTCCTTTTCACATCCATGTCCAGGTGTTTTCGTTATTCTCATCTTTTATCATTCTTATGAATCTTCAGTGGAGTTGTTTCTCTTCCCATTTCTCTTTTCTCGTTTTGTCTTTTGTCTCTCTGTTTTCTGTTTTGTTGGTTTTCTCCGTGTCTCGCGCTGTCATAATTATCCTTTCAGTGCTTTGCCTTATGTATTTTTCTAGTTCTTTTTTTGTGTCCTTCACACAGTCTTCTATACAGATCAGTCCTCTCCCGCTGTCTTTCCTTTTCACGTAGAGTCTGTCAATATCGTCCTTTGGGCGTAGTGCATTATGCATAATCATTAGTTTCCTGGTTTTCTGGTCGAGCTGTCTCAGTTCTTCTTTTGTCCATCCTATAAACGGCCCAGAGTATCTCACTAGTGATACTGCCCATGTATTTGTACCTTTTATTAGGTTTCTACTATATAATTTCGTTTCCAGGAGTTTTCTTGTCCACCTAAGGTATTCCTTTCCAATTTTCTCTTTCATTTCTGTTGCTCTGATGGTGTCCGCTTTCAGAATTCCCAAATATTTATAGTCGTCTTGTTCTCCGCGTGCCCTCATTTCTGCTTGGTTGGGTAGTTCCATACCTTCTCTCGTTTCCAGTTTTCCCTTTTTTATGAGTAGCAGTGCGCACTTTTCCATTCCAAATTTCATTTGAATATCTTGGCTGAATATTCTGGTAGTTTTAATTAGTGTCTCTAGCTCCTTTTCGATCATTGCAAAAAGTTTCAGATCGTCCATGTACATCAGGTGGTTCATTTTTTCCTCTGTATTTGGGAACTTGTATCCGGCTTGGCACTTTCTCAGAAGACTATTCAGTAATGATGATAATGAGTCTCCTTGGAAGATGCCTCTTTGTATGTTAATTTCTGTTATGTGTTGTCCATCAGCTATCAATTGCAGTCTTCATGTTTTTATTGCATTTTCTATTACATTGGTGATCCTGCTTGGTATTTTATACATTTTTAGGCATTCTCTTATCCATGCTTGGGGATCCTGTCGTACGCTTTTTTGTAGTCGATCCATGCTATGGCTCAATTTTCCTCCATATTTTTACCGCCTTTAGGATCTTTTGATCAACATATAGCAGAGCATGTGTTCCTCTTTTCCCTTTTTGGTATCTATTCTGTTCCTCGGGGATGAGTCCACGGTTATTAAGTGAGTGGTAGATTTGTTCCCTCAGTTGTGCTGTCAGTATCTTCCACATGGTGTGTAGGCACGTGATTGTCCTATAATTGCTGGGGACGGTTCCTTTCTCCGTGTCCTTCTGTAGCAGTGTAGTTCTACCTTTTGTCATCCAGTCTGGCACGTTATCTTCCTATGTACAGCTTCTCATGTTTTCGGCTAGCCTTTCGTGTAAGGTTGTATCCCGTCGTTGCCTGGTGCTCTCCTGTTTTCCATTTTTCCTATGGTTTTCTTTAGGGTTTCCTTGCTGATTTCATTCACTGTTCCTTCTTCGATTTGTTGTAACTCTTCTTTCATGTCTTTCAGCAATTCGGCATTTCTGTTGTGATCTCGTCGCTCTTCCAATGTGTTACTCCAGTAGAGTTTAGTTTCTGTCGGATTTGGTTGTTCTGTTTTTGTTTTTCCTCCGTTCACATTTTGGTAGAATTGGCGTTCATTAGTTTTAAATGTTCTGTTTTGTTTGCATTGATCAGATTTATATCTATATCGTCTTAATCTCGCTTCTTTTGCTTTTATTTTTGCTCCAGTTCTTCGTGTTTCTTGTTTAGACTCTCCCTGCCAGTTACATTTCCAATATTCCGTTTTCTCGACATTGCTTTGTTCCTGTTGATCATTTTGGTTTCTTTTTTATGTTTCTGTATTTGGGTTTCTAATCTTATTTCCCATCCAGGTTTCGTCAGTCCGCTTGTCCCCGGTTGTTTTTCTGATTTTAGATTCATACTTACCGTTTTGGCGCCTGCGAAAATGAGGTTGGTTAAGTCTGTGATTGTGTTTGTTGGGATGTGTGGGAGGAGCTTGTTAACCTTCTCTGTTTCTGTTTTAAATTTCTTCTGCTCTTGCTTCTATAACGATGGGAGTTTTATTTTTTCCTCGTTCATGAACAGTGTTATTTTATTTATTTCATTTGCTCCATTCTCTGTTAGTTCCGTGTCATTGTTCTCTTTTTCAACGTTTGTAGCCTTCGGTCTTCGTAGGTCCTGGCCCTTTAGTGTTTTTCTTGTGAGGCTTCAACTTGAGCCTTCAACAGTTCCGTTGAGAGGCGTTTCTTGTTCAGTTTCATCATTTATTTCTCCCTGAATTTCTGCTAGTTCTAGTTTAGAGAGCCAACCTTTCTGTAGTATCAGTCTTGATCGGTCTCGCAATTCTTTGTTCTGTCGCTTGGTGGTCACTGGAGAGGTAACATAGTTCTTTCATTCGTTTCCGATAACCTCCATATCTATATTCAGGATGACTTCTATAATAGCATTCCATTACTAGTCTATTCTCTTTTGTTGTCCATTTCTTTCTTCGTTTTTTTCCATTTTGATGATTATCACGGCTGTGCTGTGTTTGTTCGGTATCATTTTGTTCCCTGAAATTTGAGGTTATGCTTACTTGTTCAGCGTCTATGTTATTTGGGTTTCTGAAATTAAGAGTTGGCCAACATTCGCAGGAGGACGACCGGGCCCCCATGCTGGCTACCGAAGGAACACCTGCCGATCATGACATCCAGATCTTTTTTCTGGGTCCCATGGTTTGAATTATTTGTACTTGAATTTTTTCATATTTTGGTGTTTGTGGCAACACCGAGCCCAGAAGTGTTTTACCTGGGGTTATGACGCAGGTATAGTGTTTGGCTCCCATGTATACAGGAGGTATCGTGTAATATAACGCATCCATACAAGGCATAAACAAAAGTTAAAAAGAAATAAAAAACAAAACTTAAGTTAAAAATAAATAAAAAATAAAATAAAGAAATAAAAATAAAAAATAAAATTAAAATTAATTTGTTTATATTATTATTAATAAACAAAATTATATATATAAGAAACTAAATAATAATTTTAACTAAGTATTCTACTAAGTAACAGTCGGTAGTAATGCTCTGAAAGAAGGCGTTTGATAATAGGTCTACCTTACACCATACTGGTTAGTCGCTAGACATGTAAGGAGAAGACGAGGCAGGCAATTTCGCCTGATGCTGTGGTAGTATTTAATTCCCTCGTTCTAAGTCGGGGCAATTTCCATGTTGATATCGCAAAAAGGACTTCATCTGGTTACAATTTCGGAGGAACATTAGGCTAATTTATCCGTCAGTCGCCCCCCTGGCCACTTTTCGCATTCATGTTAGAGGATTTGCACTAGAGAAATTTGAATGGGCAGACAGAATTGTACATTTATATGGCAATGGAGACTGATTCCTGAAATAAATTCGAAGTAATAGTTAACTTTTTATTGTTTTTTAAAATAGACAAACTCACATTTCATTCGATTCCTTTATTAGGACTCGTGTTAAAGTTAATGTCTAATCGTTGGTCAGTTAGAGTGTAATGATAGGAATGGGAGTCACAGTCCTTTGCTAGTACAAACATGCACGCATGTATACATATATATACACTAAGCACCGCCAAAAATGGCCGCAAAATCAAGTTGTTGTTGTTTTTTAAAACGAAATTACATTTATTAAAATCCATTATTTCTGAGTAACTTTTTTTTTTCCAGAAACATAAAACCCTGAATTTTATCATATAGAAAACAGAATAATGTAAAACTTTTTCTACTATTTTTAATTCAATTTTAAATGTTAAATTTTCCCAAAAAGTTAACAATTGACATTTTTTGTCTTGCACAAAAAACGTACTTAAATATTTAAAAAAAGGGTTTTTGAAATAATTAATTAATTTATTTATTGTCTAACTAAGATTTAGGATGATTTTCTAAGAGAATATGCAAAAATATTATAATATAAGTACCTGAATTTCAAATAATTCCACTTATTCATATAGCTAACCAGGTTTCGCGTTGATTTCGCGACTCTGTTTACGTTTGCGTCTGATAAGGAGAAAACTATGGAAGACCAAACAGGCCAAAAAAACTTATTTTTCAGTGACGAAAATTTCAATGTATTATTAAGCTGAGGCTGGCCAGTACCAGATGGGTGACCATTTGTATGCGTTTGGTTTTTAATGTGTATGTGTGTGGGGGCCAGGCTCCCCAAAATGGGGGGGGGGCAATTTAAAGCAGAATAAAAAAAAAATTATTTCAGCGCGTTTGGTCCACCGTAGTCGAAAGGCGGCAAACGTTTTCGAACGGGATCGAAAAAAATGATGTTATTTTTAACACAAAGGGCACAATATTTATCGAATTTTTTTTTTTTTTTGGTATCGATTATTCAAAGCATGCCCTGTTTAATAATGGTCATGCATTATTCGGCTCGCTAAAAAAAAATTGTTAATTTATTTATCAAAAATTTTAAAATAGCTTTTTTCGTATAAATATTAAAAATTTTTTTTTTTGTTTTGCTTAACTTAAATTAATTATTTTACTTAACATATTCACCGAATTTCACACTTCAAAACTCAAAAGCGGGATAATTAAACACAATCGAAGTTCTGATATTCAGACGTCAAAATAAGGTATGCAAACAATTTTTTTTTTTAATCTATAATTCTGTCCCTTACAACAACACAATATGTTGATTTCAGTTTCAGATGATTATTTTAAGCATATTTGTTCCCACTTCAAAACAAGGGGGGGTTTGTAAGCAAAAATATATATATATATAAATATCGTTTATGAAAAATAAGTACACTGTTATAAAGTTCATTCTTCTCCTAATAATCGCTGAAAATTTCGTATTGATCGGATAATTACCTGATTTTTGGTAGATTTTTAAAAAGACGGTCCGTCAAAAAGTACTGACCTGCCCCCCCCCAGTTTTGGCGGTGCCTAATATACACATACGTAGCATTTCTGCCCGTCTTTGCCAACAAGGAAACAACAAAAATGAGTTCCTCTTTTTTTCTTTTTTTTTTTTTGTGCTTAAAGTCAGTCGCTCCATCTGGATTTTTTTTTTTTTTTGCATTCATGAAATTTAAATGGGCAAAGAGAATTGTACATTTATATCGCAATAGAGACTCGTTTTTTTATATTATTATTATTATTATTATTATTGTTGTTGTTGTTGTTGTTGTTGTTGTTGTTGTTGTTGTTGTTGTTGTTGTTGTTGTTGTTGTTGTTGTTGTTGTTGTTGTTGTTGTTGTTGTTGTTGTTGTTGTTGTTGTTGTTGTTGTTGTTGTTGTTGTTGTTGTTGTTGTTGTTGTTGTTGTTGTTGTTGTTGTTGTTGTTGTTGTTGTTGTTGTTGTTGTTGTTGTTGTTGTTGTTGTTGTTGTTGTTGTTGTTGTTGTTGTTGTTGTTGTTGTTGTTGTTGTTGTTGTTGTTGTTGTTGTTGTTGTTGTTGTTGTTGTTGTTGTTGTTGTTGTTGTTGTTGTTGTTGTTGTTGTTGTTGTTGTTGTTGTTGTTGAATGGTTCACAGTTTCGTTTTTATTCGCGTTTTCGTTTACAACCCGAATCTATTATCATTATTAAAGTTCAATGAATAGAATAGTCTTTTCGAATCGCGTACAAAAGTAGCGCATAAAAGAAAATATCTTTTCAGGTATGCTCTTTATTTGCTCCACTGTTTCTCCAAGTTACATATGATTTTATAATTTGCTTAGATTTATGTAACAACTGATAGATCTGAATTCAAAACATAGAAACACAAACTGGAAGACATAATAACATTTATATGTCAGTTGAGTACTCGAAATAATATTTAGAAACATTTCATTATTCATATTTAAATTGTTTTCTTTGCCGTGTGCATAACGAGATTTAATTTCAACAAAACACTAAATTATTACTTAATAAATAAAACAAATATGCAAGAATCCAGAAGTTCCATTAGATTTCCCGCTACTTTGTGCAGCCTAGAGTAGGATAAACTTGTTGCAGCACATAATGACGAAACGCTCGAAAGAACAGTAATTCCATGATGGTTCTCAGCATAGAGCCTGATTAACTAGGCTATTAAATAAGCAGCTCTTAGTGACACCTGTTTAGCATTGATTTTTCCACGATTATGACCGTTGACACTATGCGTAGTTTGAGAGAAAATAAGCCTTTAAAATATTTCAATATTTTGTGCGCCTTCAAGTGGAAGTCTGGATAGTGATTCATTTCTCCCCTCTTTGATACATCACGGTCATTTCGTTTAATTACAGCCGAAGTTGGTTCAACCATTTTGTGGGTTAGGGAGGTGGCTGTGTGGATCAGTTTATGGGATTATATATACACACACATATATATATATATTTATATATATATATATATATATATAAGAACTAGTACTTAATAAAACATGTTAAAAACACTTTGAAAAAGAGTTAAAACCATATTTAATTTTAGAAATGAAGCACAAAATAAATGGATAGTCGTTAGTCCGCGGGGTTTCGAAGAAATACTTTCCTTCTTTTCAGAGGGGTGGATTTAGCAAAATGCGGGATCGGATTTTGCTTGCAAAAGTATTTGATGAAATTACAAGTAAGTCATAGATCTCACTTGGTAAGAAATAGTGAAGCAGAGGGAATATGGCGAAGAAAAAGGTGATTTCACGTGAAAGGATTGTCTGATGAAGGGTAAAATATCCAATAACGGAAAAATCCAAAAATCCAAAAACCAAAATAGTTTGTTAAATTTCGATTTCCATAAGTAAAATCCAAGGGAATCGCGTAATTGGAAGATGGTCCAAAGTAATCCAAAAGGTAGAAATCCGTGGAATAATTCACAAAGTGGTGCAAGGAAAAGTGAATGAGTCCAAATAATATTATTCAAAGGAAAATAAGATATGCGTAGAAAGAAGAATTTAAGGTCAAGGTTGGGCTAATTTGAGGAGAATGAGTGAAGAAAAAAGAAAGAAAATGAATCGTGATTGAGTTAATTTTAGAATAGAAAAGAGAATGTCAAAATGACCCAGTAAAGATGCCGTTGAAAGGCGCCAAACTTCAAGCAAAAAAGGGGTCAACTGAAATATAAAAGTTATTACTTAAGAATTAAATTATCAGCAGGAGTCATTAATGGAAGCAAAGGAATTAATCATAAGTTAAATACATACACGTGTATACGCATACATAGATATATATGAATACATACAATTACACATATACATGCATATACACACAAAAAACACCCCCACATATACACACATATGTTTATACATACATATAAGTAAGTAGATGAGTAGATAGATAAATAAATAAATAAAGCGTTGAAAAAAATGTAAGGGGAAAGAATGGCCGGTATCTACAAATTCCGGAATAAGGCAAGTAAGTAAGTAAGTAAATGCACATAGTAAAATATAAGCAAACATACATGCAGAAAATAAATGTGTTAGTAGATGGATATATTTGATTGATAGGAATATTTAAACACTAAAGCGGAAGTTGAAGATGTAAAACCGGCCAAACAAAGTAGAAATAAAGAATTACAATGAAAATTACAAAGTTATAAAATGCTAAGAAAGTATGTAGAAAAATCAATGTGATATATATATATATATATATATATATATATATATATATATATATACATATATGAAAGGTTAATTTAATAGCTATTTAATTTTAATTTGCCATATTTAAATTTGGACTTATGTCTGCAGTAGGAGATCAGTTCGTTTTTAGAATTTATTATATTACTACTTTGACGGAATGTAATTATGGTTATAACTTCGGTTGTGTAAAGGCGGCATGACATAGAGCCTAGAGTAAAAGACTTACGCTTTTATAGGATAGTCCATTTAATTTAGAAGGGGGTATTGTTAGAATTAATTTTAAATTAAATTGGTTAGAGAAGTTTGCTTGGTGATTATTAGAATTTTGGTTGTAAAAGAAGAAGTGTGGTTTGATATTCTTTTCTTAATTAATGTTGAAGTAGCGCCGATATATATATGTACTTTATTTACAGCTCGAGGTCTGAAATTAATATAAATTTGCTGATTTGGCCTGGGTAAATAGTTTGAATTTTGTTCATTGTGATGAACAAAGGGCGGGGCAATGATTGTAGGAGGACTGTTTTGGAGGGAGATAATGAGTGTTGTTAGTGTTAGGATGGCTAGTAGGAGAATTATAATAATAATAATAATAATAATAATAATAATAATAATAATAATAATAATAATAATGCTAGTTGCTGCTTGAATGGTTTATTGGATTAGTAACTATATCAGATGGAGGGTGGGAAGAGGGATAACTTGATGGCAAAATATTAGTGTCTGTTATGGGAGGATTGATTATGCATGAATATATAACATCTCTATGATTGCAATCATTATTTAGTGGGCAAATATGTTTGTATATATATATATATATATATATATATATATATATATATATATATATATATTAAGGTAAGTAATAGTTATAACGGCATCAACATTATTATAATTATTATTATTTTTTATTATTATTATTATTATTATTATTATATTTTGATAACACCAAATAGCAGGTTCCATGGATCATCAGAAAAAAATATGTGATTTCAAATCTTCCTTATTTGCGTGGTACTGACTGTTCAACAATTTTATTAAGTTCCAGAAAATATATTTAAATTATATAATTGTTGGGCTATTAGTAAAATAACCTGCGGCGACATTTTCTCCGGATAGTATGTTAGATTGGTACGTAGCAGAAACAAATATTTGGATCGAAAAGGACGGAAAACCTACAGCACTTCATATTTCGTGGACACGCGATGCTGTGATGTTTAAGGTTGAAATATTAATTATATACATTATTCAAAAGTTTCAAATGTACGTCTCGAGTTAACTTCCACGCAATCAGAACTCACCATTGTCTATAGCTTATGTGCTCTCTGAACAGTTCTGGACCAAAGCCAAGATAACCGGACAGCCGACTAATAATGACCTCCCTCTCGTGTCATTCTATGCTTGCTTATATGCTATATCATCGTGATACTATGCGATGCTCTTCTTTGTGCATTCATTTAAAACAAAATTCGATTTTGATCTAAAAAACATCACGTTGGAATATTATATTTGGGAGCGTGGGTTGATTCACGGGTCCAAACTGATTCGTTATGGACATCTGTTACGAACAAAATGTTAATATATAATATATATATATATATATATATATATATATATATATATATATATATATATACATACATATATAGTAATATATAAAATATATATGGCGATTAAGCTACACTGAATATTCCGCGTTTCATCCACTCTAGGGCTCTTCAGGCTTATGCGCTCTACCTACGTATTGAGCACTTTTGAAGTAAATACTTAAAGTTTACGCATAAATTTATACTTTCGTATATTAATTTTATGTGAGTAAATGAAGTAGTTATATATATATATATATATATTAACATATATATCACATATGTGTTAATATATATATGTATATATATTAACATATATGTATATATATTAACATATATGTAATATATATATATATATATGTATAGATATATTACATATATATAAATGTTAATATATATATTATATTGTAAAGTGTTTTTGACTGCAATTGTGGGGTATAAGACCAGTGGATTCGCCAATCATTTTTATAACAACCGGCTGTGCTAAACAACAAATATAAACCGTCTAAAGTTAGTATAAAATTTGTCGAATTCCGGATTCAATCAGTTCGCCGCTAAATACGGAACGGACCGCATTTGTTTCTTGGCCGCCATCTTGGTTACTGCCAATTACAGTAAAGATATGATCTGTACTACGCCGCTATCTTTGGTCAACATAATGTTACAGAACTTAACAGGTTATTGGCCCAGCCATCATCTTTTCTTTGACGGATCGGAATCTAAATTCGAATTGTGGCAGGTAAAATTTTTGAGATATCTAAGGATTCGAAAACTACAGAAAGTGATACAATCTCCAACAGCGATCTCTAACGACCCCGAATTTCTCGAAAAGAAAACGTCTGTTTTTGCAGAACTGATTCAATGCTTAGACGATAGAAGTCTTCTCTGATTATAAGAGGGGCATTGGATGACGGACGGAAAGCATTGAACATATAAAGAGAACATTATTTATCAAAAGGGAAACCGAAAATTATATCACTATATACGGAACTAATGTCCCTGAAACGTAATGAGGATGAAACTATTACCGACTACGTTATAAGAGTAGAAACAACCGCCAATGCCTAAAAACTCACAGGTGAAATAATAAGCGATAGCTTGTTGATATCAATGACACTCAAGGAACTTCCAGCCGATTTTAAATCATTTACAACTGTTATAACGCAAAAAGACAACCCCATAAATTTCAGCGAATTTAAAGTAGCATTGCGCAGTTACGAAGAGACTAATCGTATGCTCGTGGACAATAATAACTCCAGCAATATTATGAAGTTCAAAAATTCTTCTCGAAAACAGACACCACCAAATTACGCACCTCACCGCAACATGTTTCCCAAAAGTAATTTTCCCAAGAAAAAGAATAAAATTACCTGCTAAAATTTTGGACGATCCAACCAAAAAAGTTTCCAATGCCGATATAAACGCTCTAAAATGGACTCCGTAATTATGTTGAGAACTTTGAGGAAGAACATACATTTCTATTCACATGTAACTTTGACAACGGTAAAAATGTCAATGTAGACTGTGGCACACGTTATCAACAAGAAATCTGATTTTATTAATTTTGATTCAAACTTTAATCCACAAAGTCATTTTGTCGAACTTGTAGAAAGCTACGAAGATTCTCTCACTTTTGCATTGTGACTTAGCAGGTTCGATCAGCCCGATGAGGAAAAATAATCTAAGGTATGTGTTGAACTTTATTGATGATTTTTCCGGTTTAATTCTAGTTTATTTTCTAAAAAACAAATCCGACACTATCCTCGCCACTAAGAAATATTTAGCTGATATTACCCCGTACAGCTCAGTAAAATTTATTCGCTCAGACAATGGGACTAAATTTACTAGTAAAGACTTTGAACTTCTATTAATTAACCACCGTATTTAACACGAGAAATCTGCGCCGTATTCCCCCTTCCAAAATAGCACCGCTGAAAGGGCATGCGAACCCTTTTTGAGATGACAAGATGCCTACTTATCGAATCGAAATTAACGCATAGTTTATGGACGTACGCTTTGATGGCAGCAGCATATATCAGAAATAGATCGTTCAATAACAGACAAGGCATAACGCCGTATGAAACGTTTTACGGTGTAAAACCTAAAATGAACAGAATGCATCTAGTTGGTTCTGATTGTTTTGCATTTATAGAAAATACCAGTAAACTAAATACTAAAAGCAAAAAAGGTATTTCCGTAGGTTACGATAAATACAGTCCATCATATTTAATCTACTTTCCAACCCAAAATGCCATAAAAAGGGTTAGATGTGTAAAATTCAATGATACATTAAATTTAAAAAATAGCGATTCGGTGAATGAAAAACGTGGAATATTACCTAGCATCTTAATCGATCACAATGAAAATATTAATAACGACGATAATTACAGTAGAACTTCTGACGAAAATATTAACCAGGCACGTCGATACCCAATAAGGGAGCGAAAAAGGTCAGACTTCTTACAAATAAAAGATACAAGATTACACAGTGGATTACTGTTACTCGTTGAACAGAGCACCGGAAAGTTATAATGAGGCAATTACTTAAAAAATCACCAAGAATGGGAACAGGCTATGATACCCGAATTGAAAGCTTTATCTGAAATTAACACATACGAAATAGTGGCAAAACCAACAGATAAAAATATAATTTCTTCACGTTGTTTTTTTTTTTCCAAAAAAAAATCACAGCTTCTGGCAGTGAAACTATTAAAGTAAAATTTGTTGCAAAAGGTATTTTCACAAATTTCTGGAGTGGAATATTTTGCAAAATTTTCACTAACTATAAATTTAACGACAATTAGAATTTTATTACAACTTGCCGCTCAATACAATTTAAAAATACATCAAATTGATGTAAAAATGCTTATTTAAATGCTCCGATTGACTGTGAAATCCACATTTACCCTCCGGAGGGATTTAAAATGAAAAATAAAAATTGTGTATTGAAATTGCATAAATCGTTATATGGACTAAAACAAAGTACACACAATTGGAATTTAACACTTCATAATTATTTAATAGCACAGGAATTCAAGCAATGTCACGTAGACGCGTGCATGTATACCAAAAAGATAGGGAATAAATTGTTGATTTTGTCTGTTCGGGTTGACGATCTATTACTCGTCTCAAACTGCGACAACACTTTAAAAGATATTCAGAAAAAATTAAATAAAAAAAATTAAATGGTCTAACTTGGACGACTGTCATGGATCCTCGGTATAAAATTTACCTTCGAAAATAAAACTATAACTATTAACCAATCACGATACATTGAAAACATTCTGCTCAAGTTCGAAATGCAAGATTGCAAACCGCGTTCAACTTCCGTCGAAATGGACATAAATAAAAATATAGGGACCGAAACAAAATCAATAGATAATCGAATATTCAGGGTAATAAAATTGATGACCGCAACTAGGCCTGACATATGTTACACTGTAACAAAGCTATCTCAAAACTTATTGAAACCGACAATTAAGGGCCTTAATCTTGCAAAACATATCCTCTGTTACCTAAAAGGAACCAAGGAACAATCTTTAATATTTAAAAAGTCTACATATCCTCTAAATTTAGAAGGATTTTCAGATTCAGATTGGGGTAACTCTGAGGATAGAAAAATATAGCGGGGTATTGTTTTAGACTGTCAAAGACTGGACCTATGATCTCTTGGAAAACTAAAAATCAACAAATTGTTGCCCTTTCTACTTGTAAAGCAGAATATGTGGCCCTTACCCATTCCGTGCAGGAGGCAATTGTTCTGAACACCCTTCTAAAATCTATTTTAAAACCAGAGCTAAGTAAAAAAAACCTATAGTAATTTATTG
The DNA here is from genome assembly GCF_053919585.1 of Euprymna scolopes. Taxonomy (NCBI): domain Eukaryota; kingdom Metazoa; phylum Mollusca; class Cephalopoda; order Sepiida; family Sepiolidae; genus Euprymna; species Euprymna scolopes. The sequence goes on from NC_136488.1 coordinate 121,039,368, forward strand.
TGACAATCAAAGCAGTATCTTATTAGCAAATAATTCTATGATTCATCAAAGGTCGAAACATATTGATATCAGATATCATTTTATAAGGCATGAAATAAGTAAAAAAAATCTATTACTCCTACTCATGTGACGTCTGAAAATAATATAGCCGACATTTTCACTAAACCTATAAAAAGAATAAAATTAAAACATTTTATAACCGAACTTTTTGGAATCTAATTATGAATAAATGTCCTTTCAGAAACCTAAAAAGAGAAGCATTAATAGTCAGAATCACATTAAAAAAATGTAAAATGTCCCGGGCACGACGTTAAACTGTGACCATTTCTAACTTACTAACCAAATTAACCAACTAATACCTAACATAATGTTTCCAGTTTTTGTTTAAAAAAGTCACTTGTTAAAAATTTGTTATAAATTTCCTTTTTGTCAAATATGTTTTTGTATCTTTCTTTTTTTTGGCAAACATTTGTTAAAAACTAAATGTATATTTGTGAATTTTTGTGCATATGTTTATATGTATTTGAAAAGTATTCTTTTTGTATGTTTATATATATATATAAATATATATTTGAAAAGTGTTTATTTTTATATGTATAAAAAAAAACTCAACGTGATTAAAAAATGTTGCTTCTTTCATTATACCAATATATTAACAATTTCTTTTGACCAATGACAATAAATACAAACCCCCAAAAAACAATTATTTTATTGGTTTATTTTTATTTTGTCATTTATTTGTTCATTTTATTTTTATTTATTTACTTTTTCCTTCCTTTTCTCACGTCAAAGAAAAATTGAATCCGAAAGGATTTTTCCATTGTATCAAAAAGGGGGGGTGTAAACTGTTTTTGACTGCTACTTGGGGGTAGAGATTTAACTGCTGCCCACCACAGCAATATGTGGCACAAGGCAGGAAGGTGGAATCCAGCAGGCTCCCCTAAAGGAGGGGAACTCCTGCAATTGTAAAATTTGCCTGATTAACCCCGTCGGCATTCCCCGTAACCCTCAGGCAGTAAGCGATAAACTTACTCCACCGGAAAGCCCAGTCCGACAGGTTCTGGACCAGTTCCCGGCCCCTCACCTGTCGGGCTGAGTGTCAAGTAACGAATCCTTGACGAGTACTTCTACCCTGTCTCCCTGCAGCCGACCCCGCTAGGAGACAAATCACCAATATAGTAAGACTACTATTTGGGGGCAGAGATTTAATTGCTGCCCACCACAGCAATATGTGGTACAAGGCCGGAAGGTGGGGATCCAGCAGGCTCCCCTAAAAGAGGGGCACTTCTGCAATTGTAAAAATTGCCTGAGTAATCCCGTCGGCATTCCCCAGTAAGCAATAAACTTACTCCACCGGAAAACCCAGTGGCAAGACTAAGGAGGATGGATCTACTAGGTATTACCAGGCTGTGTACCTCAGTCCGACAGGTGCTGGACCGGTTCCTGGCCTCTCACTTGTGGGGCTATGTGTTAAGTAACGAATCCTTGACGAGTACTTCTACCCTGTCACCCTGCAGCCGATCCTGCTAGGAGACACATACCCAATATAGTAAGACTACTATTTGGGGGTATGAGACCAGTGGATTCGCCAATCATTTTTATAACCACCGGCTGTGCTAAACAACCAATAAAACCCTTCCAAAGATAGTATCAAATATTTCGAATTCCAGATTCAATCAGTTCGCCGCTAAATACGTCACGGACCGCATGAGATTCCGGGCCGCCATCTTGATTACTGTCAATTACAGTAAAGATCTGATCTACGCCGCCATCTTTGTTCAACATAATGTCACAAAACTTAACATATATATTATATATTATATTTATATATTTATATATAATATATAAGTTAATATATAGATTAATTAATATGAATAATATTAATACTATATTAAGTTATGTATATAGTAATTATTATAATAATATATTTATATATATAATATATCAATTAATATATATATTAATTATATTTATATATTCATATGTAAATGTTAATATATATATATTAACATATATGTGTTATATATATATACATATATAAGTATATATATAATTAATATTATATGTATGCGTTCATTTACGTATAAGTGTATTACAGTTAGCATACACTAGCGCACACACACATATAACGATTGTGAAGGAAAAATTACTCCCACCGTAAATGAATGTCCATAATAAATATTTAGATTCGTTCAAATTATTACAAATAAAATAGACAAATGAAAAAATCACATGTGCGTGTGTCTGTATATGTGTATGTATGTCCGCCACAAACTCTTCAGAAATCGAGCCAAATTCAGCCAAAATATTCAGGATATTACAAAATTATATGTGTAAAAAACGTGCAAAAATCTTAAAAATCCATCCCAGATAGAGCAAAACCGAGACTTATAGCCCCAATCATAGGTAATATAATAATAAATGAACAAAACATCAATTTAGATCCTGGTTGATAAAAAAAAATGCATATATGTATATAACCCGACCCCCCTCCTCACACTAGATATAAATTCTCTTTTCATCACGAATTTTTTCTCTCCAGAACAGAAAGAGAACTCAACTTCTCCTCTTTCGCATGTGATATATGACCGTTTTTCCTGTACATCCTCGCCTAAAAATCCTGATGATGTCCCCTGAAATAGGGACGAAACGTTGATGTTATTTTTGTTTTTACTCTTTTAGGTTTTTCCTTTTTATTCACATAACGTCTAAAGCATCGTTTATATCTTGCTTTATTTTATTCATATATATATATATATATATATATATATATATATATATATATATATATATATACAATAAATAAATGTAACCATAGTCAATAAAAGTTACTTTTATGGTAGAATAGTTCATTGGTTTGTATTTTTAAGTAGTTTGTAAAAAAAAAAATTTTTTTTAATTCACAACCGGTTTAAAAAAAAATCAAAATGGCAGCGACTTTGAAATGGAGAGCTCCGTTTTCAATTTGAAGAAGGGGCACCTGAATATTCTGTGTTAACAATTTAAGAGAGTTCTGTCAACGTAAGGAATATTTATAAACATATTTTAATGTTTTCCGTTATTTTGTGCTTGAGGAATATTCGATTATGGCATGTGTAGTTTATATCAAAATTCATTTAAATAGTTATCGCCTCAAATTTCGTTTCATTTTCGGTTCGCTGAAATTATTTCAAGTAAAGGGCATTAAAACTTATTTCAAAACAAAAGCAAACCTGAACTGAACTTTTATTGACTATGGTAACATTTATTTCTTGTATATATATGTTTCGAATAGTCGTTTGTTGGCTTTTCTTCTAAACACTCTTACTAAATAATATCGACAAAATATTGAAAAACAAAGAAACAAAAGCAGTTTTGAAAAATAATGAAGCTTTACTTAATTTAATAATATAATCCGAAACAGCAAAATGGGATATTAAAAAAGTAAACACGTAATTACTTTAGTTTTTTAAAGCAAAGAATCGATACAAATATGAATGAGAAGAAAATGTCACCCTTTTCAAGCAGAACAGTTTTGTTTCAGTTTTACAGTATTGAACGGTGTAGTATTGCGCCATCGGATGCAGGGCTGTACTATTGTAATATAAAGAACACACAGAAAGGGTTGTAATAAACTGAATTCCTTCTAAGACACTGACAAAAAAGTTTAAACAGATATATAAATAAAAATAAGAAGGTTATGTAAATGGTTTTAAAAAGACACGTAATCACGTGAGCAGGATTTTTTCCTTCTTTTGACACGATAACAAGGAACGTTCTTATTTTTTATTTTTTTATCTATTTATCTATTTTCGAAAGAGTGCCACGAGCCAGAGGAGAAGAAAAAAACAAAGTTATGCAAAATATGTGTCGAGAATTTTTTTTGAGCTTTCACTTTAATAAGAAAGTGAATTTATAAGGTGAATTTATTCGACACAATATGATTCAACTCCAAAAAATAAATAAAAGCTAACGTGAATTAGGATAAAATTTAAGTTGTTATTGTGGACCCTCGCCCCTTTTAAAAACCTTGTTAAACGTTGTGACATATTTACATTCTATGGAGGTCAGGCGCGAACGAACCCCCAATAATTTTATTATACCATATTTCTTCAAACTGAACCATAATTATCAAAGTATACTTACGTAAATAGATATGAAAAGGCTTTGTTAAAGTCTGTGTCATATTTCCATGGAGTACAGGCGCGAACGCTGTCCCCACAATTTTATTATATCATCCCTATTTAAGTTGAAACATACTTATCAAAGTATTTTTATGTACATCTATATTAAAAACCCTTGTAAACGTTTTATTTTTCATCTTTTATTTCCATACTTTGGGGGCCAGGCACGAACATAGATCCCACAATTTTTATGAACCACCGTTCTGCCAGATCAAACATACCGATTCCTGATCCTCGATGCATAGTCTATCATTATATGTAATCAGTTTTATTAAATTAGTCAACCATATAGGAGCCTATTCGTGACCAGACACACACACACATACGTTCAGCTTTATATATATATATATATATATATATATATATATATATATATATATATATATATGAATACATGCAAAACTTTTTTGTTTATGATACATATATATACAGCGAATCCTGCTATTCCTCGTTTACTCGTTAACATGTCATAAACGGCTGTAATACTGCATATATAATTACCTGAAAACCTCACACTACTTTTAAAATATATATAATATACATAATTTAAAAGGGTTTTCAATTAATGAATATTCTATAAAATAAAGTTGGATATAGTTTTTAGTGACGAAGAAATTTTTAATGAATGAACAACTTATCAAATTTATTATTGCCTTATTTAATGTGTTGAATCGGTAATATTGTTATAAGATCGTCATATCAGAAATGAATTTATTCTTTTTATTAATTATAAAATTATACTTTGTTATAAGATCGTCATATCAGAAATGATTTATTCTTTTTATTACATTTTATATAATGCTCTGTTATAATATCGTCATATCAGAAATTAATTCATACTTTTTATTATTTATTAAGCTATAATGTGTTATTACATCGTCATATCAGAAATTAATTTATTCTTTTTTATTATTACATAATACTTTGTTATAAGATTGTGATATCAGAAAATAGTTCATTTCTTTTATTGTTTATTACCTTATACTTTGTTTATAAGATTGTCATATCAGAAATTAATTCATTCTTTTTATTAATTATTACATTATACTTTGTTATAAGATCGTTATATCAGAAATTAATTAATTCTTTTTATTGCTTATTAAATTATACTTTGTTAAAAGATTTTTTATATCAGAATTAATTCATACTTTTCATTAATTATTAAATTATACTTTGTTATAAGGTCGTCATATCAGTAATTAATTCATACTTTTAATTAATTATTTCATTATACTTTGTTATAAGATCGTCATATAAAAATAAATTAATTCTTTTTATTAATTATTAAATTATAATTTGTTATAACATCGTCATATCAGAAATTAATTCATTCTTTTTATTAATTATTATATTATACTTTTTAATAAGATCGTCATGTGAAAAATAAAATCATCCTTTTTATTATTACATTATACTTTGTTTATAAGATCTTCATATCAGAAATTAACCCTTTCTGTTTATTAATTATAAAATTTCACTTTGTTATAAGTTCTTCATATCAGTAATTTATTCATTCATTTTATTATTATTACATTATATGTTGTTATAATATTTTCATATCAGAAATTAATTCATTCTTTTTATTAATTGTATAAATATACTTTGTTATAAGATTTTCATATTAGAAATTACTTTATTCTTCTTATTATTTTTTTACATTATACTTTGATATAAGATCGTTATATCAAAAATTAATTCATTCTTTTTATTAGTTATTGCATTATACTTTATTATAAGGTTTTCATATAAGAAATTAATTCATTCATTTTATTAATTAAACATTATACTTTGTTATAAGATCGTCATATCAGAAATTATGTTATTCTTTTTATTACTTATTACATTATACTTTGTAATAAGATCGTCATATCAGAAATTAATTCATTCTTTTTGTTAATTATTACATTACAATTTTTTATAAGATTGCCATATACGAAATTAATTAAATCTTTTTATTAATTATTACATTATACTTTATTATAAGATTGTCACATCAGAAATTTAGTTTTTATCATTATTACATTATATTTTGTTATAACATTGTCATATAAGAAATTAATAAATTATTTTTATTATTGCATTACACTTTGTTATAAGATCGCCAGATTAGAAATTAATTCATTCTTTTTATTAATTATTACATTATACTTTGTTATAAGATAGTCATATCAGAAATTACTTTATTCTTTTTTATTAATTTTTACATTATACTTTGTTATAAGATTGTCATATCAGATACTAAAATCATTCTTCTTATTTAGTATTACATTATAGTTTGTTATAAGATCGTCATATCAGAAATTAATTAATTCTTTTTATTAATTTTTACATTATACTTAGTTATAAGATTGTCATCTCAGAAATTAATTCATTTTTCTCATTAATCATTACATTATATGTTGTTATAAGATTGTCATCTCAGAAATTAATTCATTTTTATTATTAATTATTACATTATGCCTTTAGGAAAAGAATAATTCGATTATAGTGAGACAATCTGCTTGGGGACGGCCTTCTCCTTTTTTGCATGATAACATTTCTGTTGTAATGACACCATAATGAGGTATTTTAGTATTTGTTTTATTGTTATCATCCAAGCATACCACGCGTTACCCCCTCCTTTAAAGACAAGTGTATTATATGTTTGTTGATCATTGTATTATTTCTCCAGCCATTAACACATTAATATTAGGAGAAGGATGGTAGAGAAAATTATTTATTTCAGTCTTTGGGATGGGTAGTGTAAAAGACTTTCATTCGTCATTTTATGTTTTTTTCTTTGGAGGATGAAAATTATATGTCCGTTCCTTACGGCATCGAATTAGCTTATAGTGTTTTTTAGTAAGCTATTGTTTTATATATTCTTTGTTATGATATCATCCTATTACGCATAAACTCGTTCTATTGAGGAAAGACTAGTAGTCATTCGACATGGTATCATACTCTCAGCCATGACTTCTTGGTTTGCAGGTCAGGCTATGTAATTCATTTATCATGACATTAATGTCTTAGCCCCAAAAATGTACGACGAAAGAAAAATATATTTTCGAATAAATATTCATAGTATATATATATATATATATATATATATATATAGAGAGAGAGAGAGAGAGAGAGAGAGAGAGAGAGAGATAGTAAGTTATGAAAATATATATAGAAATTCAGCTACACAGAATATTCCGCGTTTCATTCTCGTGAGAATTCGTTATGCTTATGCGAAAACCTGTGGTTATCGCATATGTATATATACGCACAAACTATTTAATTTTCTAGTTAGCCAATCAGCTTCTTAGTTTCCACTGCGCTTATTCTAATTAGCTAATGAGCGTGGACTTACAGGTCAAAGGTACAGTTGACCCCAGGTTCACCCTTTCTCGTTGCGTGTTTTATGGGGAAAGTATATATCCTTTTGTTTTAGTATAGTAAGCTTACTTTCAGCCAAGGTGTATTTAGATAGGATATTTTCTGTTTTAGTCAATATTTCGAATACTTATATATATATATATATATATATATATATATATATATATATATAAATATATATATATATATAGAGAGAGAGAGAGAGAAAGAGAGTCGGAAAGACTTATTTATGAATATGTATGCTTATTTTATTATATGGTTTATTTTATTTTGATTTAATATTTTTATTCATTTTCTATTGTTATTGTCAATTTTAATATTATGTTCTATCGCTATCTTAGAGAAAAGTTTATTCTGACAAATATATATATATCTATATATATATATATATATATATATATATATATATATATATATATATATAGTGTTATAATGGAATAATTCCAGGAAGAAATCCGGGTATGAGAGCTTAATGTGGTAAACAGAGCAATAACATAAAAATATAACACGGAAATTACATAATTGTCGATGCAATCTACAATTATGCATCGACAATTATTTAATTTCCGTGTTATATTTATATATATATATATATATATATATATATATATATAGAGAGAGAGAGAGAGAGAGAGAGAGAGGGGGGGAGAGAGAGAGAGAGATACTAAAAAGAAAATCCGACATTGCTCGGAATTGAATGATGATCAACGAATGTTTACAACTCCCATATCATTATTGTCATCGAAATCGGGGGATTCGTCGATTTTTCTATTAAATTGATTGATTGATTTCTCTAGTTTAGGACCCATCGAAGAGCACTTCCGTAATGACTTAGTCCACAATACATTGTAATCTACGTTGCGCTATAGACAACCCAGTGTTGATGTTAAATAAATTATTTTTATAATATAATGTATTGAATTAAATTTTAAATGCAAAAGTCAACCATCACGCTTCATTTGAAAATATTCTAAACAGAAACATTTGAAAATATTCTAAACAGAAACATTCACTTTGAATGTGCCTCTGTCATATCAATATCCTACTAATGATTTTATGTGCCTGGCCTTACTGCTTGTGCAGTGATAATTGCTTGAATTAAATTTTCAATGAAAAATCATATATCATGTTGCAGTTTTCCTTTGACCAAAAATTTTAATTTCAAACCCGCCCTTGTCATATCAAAGGACTTTCTGTTGGTTTATAACGCCTGCCGTTTCGGCTTGTGTAGAAATAAAACTTCTTAAATGCACATGTGATATGAGGCTTTGATCAAAATCGCTTGTTCTGTCGTTCTTAGATTATTTTGATTATCGATTATCGATATTTACCGAAGACATTCAAATACACTGACAGGCAAATAAAGTAATTTCGTGTGAAATCCCAAACAATCGGCGCAGGTGCTTTCAATTCCATAGGGAACGAACTCACACAGAGACAGACACACATACAAAGTTTCTTATTTCGGGTTTCGATCCTGGCTTTAGGTAGTTGCTTGTCTAGCCGCAATGATGAGCTGTGAAACAGCTAAACAGTACTGTCTGTGGATTATTATGTATATATATATATATATTAAGTAAATCGCGATATATCCAGACAGTTGGCGAGATGGGTCAGAGGTAAGTCGCTTAGGCTCATTACCGTGGGGGTCCCTATTTCGAATCTCGCTATATTCAGCCACTCTGATGAGTCGTAGACGACGAAACACGTGTTAGTGGATAATTACATCTTTAAAATTATATATGTTTATATATATATATATATATATATATATATATATATATATATATATATATTCTATAGAAATCAGATGTAAAGATTTAATCTGAGAAATTGGAAATACTACTTTTTCTGATAGCAATTAACAATATTTTGTTCTCGGCAAAAAAAAGGAAACACGACAGCATCCACTTTCAGTGATTGTTTAAAATGGCTGCACTTGTCGTTCGAGTTTTTAACTATCGAACAATTGTGAAAAGAAACCTGATGAAATGGCAAGTATATTTGCTGATGAAAGAACCAGCGCGCACATTAGTGTGTTAGTGGATCCGTTTTTGTTTTGTTTTTTTCGTGGGCATTATAAATGTTTCATTACACACACACATATATATATTCACACACACATATATATTCACACACACACACACACACATATATATATATATATATACGAAGAGAGAGACATACATATTTACATCATAATCACCTTGACACACCAGTTCTCCTCAGATCAACGAAATTAAGCAACTTTGAGCCTGACTAGTACCAGATAGGTGACCATTTGGGAATTTTAGGGGATGAATGTGCTTACCACTCATCTTGGCATTGTTTCCAGGTGTCCTGAACTTCCACTTGCCCCTGGTATTTTACAATGCTGACCCGGGAAAGGTATTGTTGGAGATTGCGCAATTCTTGCTACAAAGATTTAACGCGCAAGCACCTTAAAGTGGATCTACGTAGTTTTTCAAGACTGAAGGAAGCTACCATATATACAAATATATTAAATATAATTATTGGATCATCTAATCGACTCAGTTTAAATTGTTTTAGACAATAAAATAAGTTGTAAAAACAGTAAAGTTTTTAACATAAAGACAACACCTAAATTAATTTTTATGTACACTGCAACGAACTTTATCTGACTATAGGTTATCTATGTACTATTACGATAGCGTGTGTGTTCTTTTGTGTGTCACGCTTTCCGGCAAATTTGATTGGTTGAGATTTAATTCTGGAATAGACATTTTATTTCGGAATACACATTTACGAACTAGGTTCTATTCGATTAGCGCGTTCTCGCCGCTATATTTGTTGTTAATTCTATAAAATTTAGGGTTTTATTTTTCAAAAGTTGTTAAGAAATAATTGATTTTAAGTAATTCCGTATTAAAAAACGATAATAAATCTCTTGGCCGGCAAGAACAAAAATTAAGCTATTATTTGTTTTGTTTTTCATTGTTTACTTTTTTACATTTGTTTATTGAGAGAGAGAGAGATAGAGCGAGATAGAGAGAGAGAGAGACGCTGACGTATTCGTTAATTAAAATATTATTGGTACTACTACTACTAATTGCTATTACATGTGGACAGAAGCGAAGATATGAAACCTCGAACTTAGCGACACGTTATTAGCGAAACGAAACTGGTTTTGTACATAAAATATTTTTATAAAAACATTAAATCTAAAAAATATATATATATAAATATATATTAAATGACCGTTCCTTTTTGGTACATAAAATATTTTAATCTATATATTACTACGATAGCGTGTAAATTATTTTCTTCCGAGTGTCTGTCGTTTAATTGTTATGCCTTTCCATTTCTTGTAATAACTATTTTTTCCAAGAATTCTTCAACGGTTTTGGTTTCGGTTTCGATTATAGCTGAAAGAACTCAACTTATATATATATAGATTCGTTTTTCTTCATAAATTTTGGTTTCGGTTTCGATTCAAGCTGATGCACCCAAGCCATATGGATGTATTTTTATTTTTGAAATCACAAGTTTATAATATATAAGAATGGATCGGAAATTGACTCTTATAGTAATATATACAAAATCTTCATAAATTAAATTTCATATTTAAGCATATTTTACGACCAGGCTATGCCGGGCGTCCTTGCTAGCTTAGATATATACTTTTGCAGTTTTAAAAAAAGAACTGCAATAATATCAGGGTGTCTCCATTTACGCTGAACATCCACAAAAATGCCAACATCAATATATTACATATGAAAGAATCCACTGTGGAATTTCCACAGGCCCCGCTAGTATATCATTAGTATTTTTGGTTATAGTTTATGTAATTTATGATGAACTATAATAATTATGTTTTATAGTACGTTATATTACCCTCTGCGGTTAATAAACACAGAGGGAGGACGTGGTGGAAGTATTGCTTAACATTGTGTAGATAAGCAAAACGGAGGAGTAAGTGTTTAATAAGATAACGTAACAGTTGCAGATGACTGGCCAGGGTCTCAGGATATCACTATAATTAATAAAGCTTTAATATATATCCTCCTTCTAGCTACGGATTGAATTGTAGGATCAGACTAGACCCACAAGTGTTGGGTATGCAGCTGTTCTAAGAGACCAAATGCTAAAGAATAACACGTCCTCTTCTGCTGACCCCGCCATAGTTTTCTGGCATAATGCCGTTCTCTTATCTTAGCTATTGTATTCAAGCAATGTCGGTTTATAATATAACACAGCCAGTGTGTGACTATTAACTCCATGCAAATACCCGATTAGGAGCGTTCATTTATTCTTGAGACAGTGAAGGCCATTTAGTTTTATAAAATGATGCAAAATATTTTTTTTCCTTCTGCTGATTAGGAATTTATAAGAAAACTTTACAAAAAAAGGCAGAAAAATAATTGAAAATGGGAGGATGAGGATTGTTCAAAAAAGGCTGAAATCATTAGTTTATCTTCAAATGGCAGATAAGATTTTATCGTCATTTTTGCGCAATAACATTCGTAGCAGAATAAATAGTAAATAAACGCAAAGAGAGCCATATAATAGGAAAATAATAGGAAAAAAGAGAAAGTGAGAGAAATAAAGAATGGAACAAGGAACAAGCAAAAAGAAAGAAAGGGGATAGGCAAAGAATGGATAACATAAAAAAAAAGTAACCAAGATCATAATTGAAATAATGGTTGGAGTGTTCACTAATGACTGTGGAGAGTGGAGTTCGAAGTTTATAAAAAAAATACTTTCTAAACCTTCACCATTATAAGGTAAGAATAAATGGTATATGGAGAAACTTTAGTGAGATCTTTTTAACATACTTTCCTGTAATAGCTAATTAAAAAGGGAGCTTTCGGATAGCCCTTGACTTTAGCTCATTTTCTTACTTATTTAATCAAGCATTATATAAATGAACATTAAAAATTAGACTGAAGTATTAAAGGAAAGTCTTGAAGAATTAAAAAGACAAAAGATGAACTAAAAACAACGATCACTTATAAATCAATGAGAATTAATAAAGTTATGAAAATAGAATAAGGACAACACGAACTGATAGAAACATTAAAACAATAAGACGTGGACGAATAAAAGGAAAAATGCGAATTAAATCCTTTAAATTCGAACTCCGAAAGAAAAAGAAAGACAGGAACAAGATTCGTTATTAGAAAATAAAAAAAACATTATTAAACATAAGAAAAAGAGAAAAAAAAGAACGCATGCAGAAGGATGACGAGAAAACAAGTCAAATATATAAGCAGTTAATGCGATGACACTCATGATTGAATAGCAAACCCTACGTTCTTTTGATCATAATCTAATTTTACTGATTTATATTTATTTGTTAAATTTTATAAATTAAATTTTGGAAGTAGGGTGAAAGACTGAACCCAGTATTATTTAAGCGGAAGGGGTGATATTACAATTTGAAACTACATGACGTTCAGTAAATTTAGATCGATTAACCATACCAATGCATGCCGGAGATTTGTAGATTGATAAGGACCCATATACACTCTTTAACAAAGCGCTGAGATTCTTTGTCAAATTTCTGTTCTTTTTTTAAACCATCAAAGTAGACAATAGATGTTGAAAGATTTTCGGTCACCTGGTAACTCACGATTTCCTTATTTTGTTTTTTACTCCATTTCTGACAGTAAAAAGAGCCAAAAGATCGTTGGACTAAAATAAAAACAGAAGCGCGAGGTCCCCTTCGTGCGACCCTTGTCAAGAGATCACGTCGGCAGTCTTTTGACGATTTTTAGTGTCTATTTTTCTCCCTGCATCGACCTTCCCCCAAATTCTAATGACTCCACTGATCCTTTTAAAAACTGTAATATATATATATATATATATATATATATATATAGATAGATAGATATAAATATATATCTATATATATATATATATATATATATATATATATATATATATATATATCCTGTTACGTCATTATCTCCGCCGTTCCTAACCGATTTTAGGTAGCGTTAACAAAAGCCAATCATAAAAAACGGCTTTCCGTTCTTTGTAGATTACGGGAATTTTTGAATACAGTAATTTTATTATAACTTTAGTTTTGCTTAATTAAAATTAAGTGTTTTTTTTTTCAAAATACAGCTGCTAATATGATCTATATACTGTAAAAAGTGTTTAAAATTTGGTCGCAAAATGAGTGAGCGGTGTAGCTTTAAAAAAGTTCTAAATGAGTAAAACAAACACAACCATATATTCAAATACAACCGTGTTCGAATGATAGAAATAAATAATAAAATAAATATAAAACGACGTGAAAGTGAATAATATGAGATTAGAATAATGTCTAAAACAAGTGCAAAAATAAAGTACAATAAAATAATGTATTAAATAAATCTCAAACGTCTGTGTGTGGTCGTACATCCTCTAAAAACGTTGTCATCATCGTTTTTGAATGGACTTATGACGAGCACATACTATCGAAAGATTGGAAAGAAACGTTATTCCGTGTAGAAATATCGTTTTCTTTGAACGAGGAGTTGCGTAAAAACCTTGCTTTCGACGTTGTATGTAAATTGCGCATGCGCGAATGGTCGTTACGTTGTTTTGTTTTAAAAAGCTTAATTGGAAACGTCATAACATATATGCCAATGACACATGCATATGACGTAAAATATACTTGAATGTTATATTTTAATTCATGCAGATTTAATATTTATAGTTATTGAACCAATTCTCTATAGATTACTAGCTGGGTGTCCAGCGTTGCCCGGTCATACAACGCTTACCCATGAAATTTTAATTTATGCAGATTGTGTACGTATTATTATAGAAGTAATACTCTATTAATCACTACATATTACGAGGAACAATTTGCACGATTAACTAATTCGCAGAATTTTTTTTTTTTTTTTAAGTATTGACGATAACGTCGTTTATCAAATTCCATTTGTGTTTCTTTACAATATCATGTAAGCTGATATTTTGGCTTGACGATCTTAATCATTATCTTTTTTCTGTTGTAGATAAAATGGAATATTTTTACTGGGGAATATTTTACGTAACACTGACCGGTGAAACATAAAATATTCCACTGTAAAAATGTGTTTCATTCATCTATAAGAGAAAAAACTACTTTTAAGATCAAATTTTTGTTATTTGTAATGCTTATCGGATGAATTCCTGGACAAATCAAATCTATGAACATTGCCAGATATATAGGTTACCTTTTGTAAAATTTACAAAAGATAGACACAGCTGTTTCGGAACCTATGAGGAAGGAACTCACACACAAACACAAAGTGACTTTTATATATTGGTAGATTATGATAATACGCTTAACTTAATTTGTCTTAGTCAAGTAGGGGTAACCCCTCTATACTAAGGTAATTTTAATTTTGCCTTCTGCCATAGTGTCCCCCCCCAATAAGAATGACCTTGTATCACATACTGGTCTTGTATGGAAGTAATTAGATACCAATAGAAGCACATCTGGTTTTGTAGAGATGTGGCGACACAACGTCTCGTTACTAATGATGATGTGAGCTGAGATGAGAGCGAAATTTCTGTTCTGATGCTACACTCAAGTAATTTTGTCCTTAGTAAATATTGGGAAGTACGGTACAATCATGTTGCAGTACCGGTTCTCGCCAGATCGCTGAAGTTAACCAACATTGAGCCTGGCCAGTACCAGCTGAGTAACCATTTGGGAAGACTAGGCGCTGTATATACCTTCTGGGAAGGTTAGGTGTGTGGCCAGTACAATCACCTCGAAAAAAGAACTCCTAGTTACAAAACCATCTACAAAAAGTTGTGGATGGCCTATGCCCCTCCACGGGCTCAAGGCTATGGATGGATGGGAAATGTTGTGGAAGTTCTTCTATACTCAAGCAATTTTTCTTTTTGCATACTTCCAGAATACCCACATACGTCTATACACATATATATGGAGTTGTTATAATATTGTAAGGCGATATATTCTGTGGTTATATATTTTCGCTACTAACTTCAGCAGTACTCAATGCATATGTATAGTTTTAAATTGTCATGACAAGATATCCATAGAAAGGAATCTACACAGAAGCGTCCGCATAAAATAATAAGAGTCAATGTACGAATTTATTTGCTGCATTTGCTTTTATATCTAAGTAGTTCTGTTTAAATATATAGATAATCAATAATCTGATTCATTGTTGTAATTACCTCCTTCTCATGCTATGATTTTTATTGATTAAGAGCCTAGCTCATCTCGAATTAAGACCTGCATGTCACCCCCGAAAGACAAGGCCTATTAACTGAAGAATGACGTCACGCATTACGTTTCTGATTTTTTTTAGATGAGGATTCGTTATTCGTATTATGTAGATTCTTCGGACTACAGTTCTCATCTGAAGTGTTATTCGCACAACGTTTCGGTCCAGGTAACCTCTGACTTTCTTCAAGTGTATCTTGTCGAACTCTGGAATGTTTCTGTCGAACACGGGAATTCGGTCGCAATTTCAAACGAAACTCTTTTTTACTTCAAGTAGGTAGCATGCTCTCGTTTTATCAGCCATTACTGGAAAAAAATCGGAACTACATTGACCGACATTTTGTGAAGATGTGGTGACACAACGTCTCGTTACTAATGATGATATGGTCGAAAATTCCGTCAGCTTCGGCTTTGTACTGATTCAACAAATACTGACAAGCATCTCGTCGGTTTGGTCTATTTTGGCATTAATTTAAACCCCCGCGCACACACTTTGCTGTAGCCTAGGGATGACAAGATCGTTTCCAGTGCACTGACAATCACATTCAACTCTACATAGATTTCATTCACCGTTGCTGTCGATCAGTGCTGATGATTTAGTCGAGGCACACAGTATTTTCTGGGGTGGTCGCTGTGTATGGACGTCCATAGCTCGCTTTGTAACTCACATCTATGTCGCTACTCTGAAATCGACGAACCCATCTCCTAACACTGTTAAAACCAACTGCATCAGCGTCATAAAAGTTCAAAAGCCACCGGTGAATATTATTCGGTTAATTTTTTTTTTTTTTTTTTTTTTTTTTTTTTTTTTGCATGGAGTAATTCAAAAAGGAATCTCTGCTTCTTACACATGTCCATGACAGGGGGTGCTTTCTTAGTCTCACACCATTAATATCTGCAACAGAGAAATGGAATTTAAGGGCATGAATGTATAAGCTCATCATCATCATAACAATGTAATTTGAAAACCCCGCTGATCAATTTGGGCGGATTAAAAATAAGAGGCATTAATTTAGGAACGACTCTATTAGAATGTAGAACCTCATGAGATATCATCGCTCGGAATGTTTTTAGAACATAAAGGATTTTGTCATTTTATTTTTTATTCTTGGATCTCAGCCTCCGAGTACTGATGAACGAAAGATGAACAGAGAGCAGCAAATACAAAGAACATTATCGTGCCGGAACAACTCTGTTCTTATGATCTTGTTCCGTCTGATCTTTTTTTCTTCAATTATGACGAGGCCTCGGCGCCACTGTTTTTTATGTTCTAACCTCAGCACCAAAATTTACAGAATTTATTGCTGGATTTATTTGCTTCCCTACTGAGCAAATAAGGCACAAGGCCGTTTTTTTTAATGTGGAGAGATTTGAGAAAGGGGGACCAGCTCCCCGGGGAGCAGGGGAGCTGGATAGTGACAATTGGTATGAACGGTTTCTCCTACATTGACCAATAGCTGATTGCTACAAGAGCAATGGTCTTGTATGTGGGGTTGCCCCCACACATGGTCTTTGATTGCAGCATCTGCCGGAACAGATACTACATTTTAATCTTGGCCCGAAGGACACAAAGGTCCACAAAAAGAGGGGGGCTGGCCATTTACAGAGTTTATAGCATTTCTGAAATAATCATTCCCCTTTTGATTGCTGCGCGTTGTTTGTCCTGTCCAGTCCTAGGCGATCCATTCTCAAAGGAATTATCTTCTATATTTCAGAAAGGGTTAGTTTATTGCTAATCACAGGGAATGCCTACAAGTTTTTTCAGGCATTTTTGGCAGGTCAGAATGCTCTTTTTGGGGTCGATGTCTTTTTAGTCTCATTTTCCGAGCCTGGTGCTCATTTTACATGCCGTGAGGGGCGATATTTACTACTCAAGTATTTTATAAAGGAGCGTTTCTTTTAAGCTATGAACCAACAATTGACCTAAATGAAATTTCAGAAGTACGTTTGCGTATATAAGCGTCTAATAAAAGAATGAGAAAACGATTTACACTTGATTTTGTTGTTTGCAATTCAATTTAATTGGTTAGTTGGTTGTTTTTGTTTTACGGCATATCAACCCTTTTCGGGTTATTTAATGCCGAATCCAAAGATTTTGAAGAAACTTTTTTAATAGAATATATTTGTTGTTTTCAAGTCGGTTTCTATTCAACCCATAGTTGGGACCCTAACAGGTACTACCACTCCGGTCAGAGTGGACCTGGGAGCAATGGTAATAAAGGGGTGGCTCCACACTCCCCAAAGCCCGCAAGCTGGAGCCTCACCACTGGATATAGTTTAAGGGCATATCCAGGGCCAATCAATTTAATTGTTTTTGATACTAGTCACGTGATATTCGGAGCGATCCCACATATTTGGACTCTTTTAAATGCAGGTGTAACTAGCAATGTACCTGATCACATACATAACTACTAACCTACGCCATTTGTTATGGTGTTTTTGTTTTCTTTCATGTCGTCGTGTGATTCGTCTCTAATGTCAAAATATTTTTTATTCTTTCCATTCTAAGCGAACTGAAAGCGTTCGAATCATTCGCTGTTACTATTCAGAAATCAAAGACCGGATTTATGTTTCTTTTAAGTCTTCTGTTAGCACTCTTTCAAAAAAAAAAGAAAAACTTTTTTTCCTGACCGTCCGTAATTATTTTCTATAAGTAGTTCGGTTCTTTTTGTTTTTGTCGTCCTTTGATATAAAATTACTTATGATCGTTCGAAAAATATGGACGCTTTCATATATAAAAAAAGAAAAAAAAAACATTGATGAACTTAGTATATTATTAAATACATGAATAACTATGTTTAGTCCATCAATAGATCCATTTTCTACAGAAAAGGCAGTATATATATATATATATATATATATATATATATATATATATATATATATGTATATATATATATATATATATATATATATATATATATATATATATAGTCAGACAGAAGTAAACGACCCACTTATAAAACGTGTTTGATGTCTAGCCGATTTGTTAAAAATAAGATTGTGCAAATCTTTCAGTTTCATTACTCTTTTCGATAGTTTATGAACTTATAAAATGTCGGTACCTTTTTTTCACCGAAAAATTTCCATTCAGTGAAAATATTATGAAACAAATACATACTTTATAGATATTGTTGTGACTTTGCCTGACCGGTGATCATCAAGACAAACACAATGGTATAATTAACAAAAGTATGTTGCAGAAAGTATGCGTCCGATTCAGTGGCAATAACTGCCACGATGCTTAGTTATTACTGTACTTATTATGACCGTTTCAATTTATTCCCGATATAGATACATCAACTTGCACTATAACAGGTATTTAATAAAGTTGTAAGCAATGCTTTAAAAACGGATTGGTGAAATGAGAAGTTGGATCCTGTGCTGATAACGAGAAAAAAATAAGACAAATTCATAATCATTCAATCTCAAACGGACAGAGGCAGACACCTAGTTTGAACCAGCAAAATCATGATTATGCTGATAAATATAATGCTGTTGTTGACATTGAACGAATCAATAGTAGGTTCTTTAATATGACAGGGGCACGTTCGAAATGAATGTTTCTGTTTAATGCATAACTGAACTGTGATACCAGACGTTTGCATTTTAAACGTTAATTCAAGCAATTATATAAAAATAACTCTATAAATTCAACAGTAGGTTCTCTACAGTTCAATGTAAGCTACAATATATTTTGAACTTGGGGAGCTAAGTTACTACGGGGAGGCATGTGAAGCTTTCTCCTTGTGTATCGCGGTGGATTCTTAACTAGAACAGGCAATTAATCGATTTGATTGAAAAATGGACGATTTCACCGATTTCAATGACAAAATATGGGAGGGTGCAACATTCGTTGATTCTCATCTCGGGCAACGTCTGGTTTCCCTGCTAGTATATAATAAGAAAAATTCAAAGAGAAGGGAAACACATTATAGATTGTTTACTGCGCTTGCATAAATCTCGTTCGTTGTGGACATTAAGAGAAGTTATTGCACCAGAAGCCTTACGAGCGAAAATATTGGTTTGAGAAGTAAGTTCTAGCGAAATTTTTAATTTTGATTTTAAATGATGTATTTTGGAATACGTTTTCTTTATAATACCTTTACTTTATATATTATTTTAAAGAGCGTTTTTCGCTCTATGTAATCGTTTAAATCGGTTAGATTACAATCGTTTTAAAAAATTATGCCTTCTTTTAAAGACTTGATTACTAAATGATAAAAAAACAAAACAAACTCGCACAATTTTCTTATTTCAATTCAAGTTGGGCCGAAAATTTGCTGAAACACCTCGCTATATCAACACCACAATGACGGTTTAAGAGATTTCATGACGGCCATGATAGCATTGAAGATGATCAACCGATCGGTTGGCCATCGGATGTTAACAACGATCAATTAAGAGTCATAATAGAAAACAATCCACACACAACTGTTCGGAAACTTGCTTCTGTATTAGACGTAACGTATATGACGATTTTTAACAACTTGAGAAAGATTAGAAAGACAAAAACACTTGATAAATAGGTGCCTCACGAATTGAACGACAACCAAAAGAAACTCCGTTATGAACTATCACAAGTTCTTCTCTTACGCGACAAGAACAACTCTGTTCTCGATCGGGTTGTAACTTGCGGCAAAAAGTGGGTTCTTCACGAAAACTGGCGATGCTCATCTACGAGGTTAGATGTTGACGAAGCTCCACGACACTTCCCGAAACCAGAGTTGCACTAAAAGAAAGTCATGCTGATTAATTGGTTGTCTGCGACCGGTCTCATCCATTGCAGTTTTTTTTTTATGCAGGCGCAACCATTACGACCGAAGAGGTACTGTCAACAGATAGATGCAATGTATTAGAAACTTTGACAACACCCAGCATTAGTGAACTTAAAAAGCCCGATTCCTTTCCACGACAATGCCTGCCAGCACGTTGATAAACCGACCCTGAAAAAGTTGACCGAATTGAACTACGGAACTGTGCCTCATCCGCCATACTCTGCAGACCTCTCAGTTACCGGCTACCATTTTTTTAAGCATCTCGACAATTTTCTGTGTGAGAAATGCTTCTAAAACCATAAACCATATCAAAAACGCTTTCAGTGATTTCATCGCCACCAAAATACAAGATTATTATCAACACACTTTTGGCAATGCAATAAAGTATATTTATACACTTGTATTGCATTGGCAAATGTTTGTTTATACACTAATATTGCATTGGCAAAAATGTGTTGATGTTGATGGTGCTTATTTCGATCAATATATTTTTGATTGAGTAGAGATATGTTTTGCTGAATTTAAAAGTTAAAAACATCAAGAACTTTCTTGTCAACCTAATATATATATATATATATATATAAAGCTGAATGTTTGTGTGTGTGTTTGTGTGTATGTGCGTGTATATGTGTGTGTGTCTGGTCACGAATAGGCTCCTATATGGTTGACTATTTTAAAAAACTGATTACATATAATGATAGAAGATGTACTGAGTCACAAGAACGGGTATGTTTGATCCTGCAGAACGGTAGTTCATTAATTTTGTGTGGTCTGCATTCGCGCCTGGTCCACAAAGTATGGAAATAAAAAAATTAAAAATTAAAAAAAAATTGTTTACAAGTGTTTTGATATAGATGTAAATAAGAATACTTTGATAAGTATGTTTTAATTTAAATAGGGATAGTATAATAAAATTGTGGGGGCTGTGTTCGCGCCTGGCCCCCATAAAATGGAAATAGGCACAAACTTTAGTAAAGACTTTTCATATCTATCTCCGTAAGTATACTTTGATAATTATGTTTCAGTTTGAAGAAATATGGTATAATAAAATTATGGAGTGTTCGTTCGCGCCTGACCTCCATAGAATGGAAATATGTTACAAAGTTTAATAAGGTTTTTTGATATAGATCCACAGAATATTGTGATAAGTGTTTCAGTGTGAACAGGTATGGTATTATAAATTATGGGGTTTATCTATTTTATTTTAACTTTCATCATATTTTGCTTTGGTTTTGATACCCCCGAAATCGAAGCTATCTCTTTACAACCCTTCCTTTTGATAACCTATCATACTTTAATAAATCCGAGTCCATTTTCTGTAGGCTGTTTTTGAGTCAGTCAACGACGGGTACTTTTGCTAGTATATATATATATATATATATATATATATATATATATATATATGAAATATTTAGTAGTTAGAATACGTCATGCGAGATGTTTTAGCGCTTAGATCATCGAGGAACCTAGGCTAAATTAGAACTAATGTTGTATAGCAGGGGGTTTCATATTAAACGATGACACAGCGTTTATATTAAAAGAGATATGAATGAGACATTCATTTTGGCTAGAGACGGCGGACATATATATAACAATGATGAGGGGGAGAGAGAGCGGGGTTTATACATATTACAGTTCTGTGGATTCTTATAACATATATTAACGAGGAGAGAGGATGATCAGTTCTTTTAACACAGGACGGCACAAATTTTTACTTATGATGGACACATTACTTGGAAGGGGGTTATACAAAGTTCCTATTACGATGATTAACACATTACCTTCAATTGTTGAATGACGACACGAAGACAACAGTTACAAAATCGATGATGATCTTTATTTCATTTGACCGATCGAAATGATGATGCCATCAAGAATTCAACTTCGTTTCTATATGGTTAAATGTTCTCCCTTCGCTTCTAAAGGGACCCTCCTCTGATCTTGTCAACTCTTTCCGACTGTCTTTGCTGACTGCTCAGACCTGTCTGCTTGACTTTGGGCTCTCGATTCTCTGACTAATCTGCTAATTCTAGCTTCTATTATTGAGAATTTCCTGTTTTGCTATGACGTCAGATGTGTGGTTTCAAACGTGACTAACTCACATGGCTCAGCACACGTTCTCCAAAACACAAATCTGCAAGCAAAGAATTCGCATTAACCTATTTTCAATATAGTTTTAATTTGTATTGTTCATTCTTTTTTAACTGACTTTCTAATTCAGTTTTCCTAAAAGAATGAACAATGAAATTCTTTTCACAATACAAACAATATCTAACTATGTCCGAAACAATAGCTAAATTCTAACAATTTCTCAATCTATTTCTGAACCTTGCTTACAAGGTTCGAGTCTCGGCTTATTCTAATCTAATTTTCCACTTATCTAATGTTTTTTTCTTATTTACAGGAAAAGCGGGCAGCCTTTTTTTGTAACACTATGTTACATAGGGTCTTTATCTGATTTGATCTCCAAACTAAATATGACAAGGAAAGTATTTTTCATATCAGTTATCTACAAAAACTTACTAACAACTGCATCAACAGAAAAGATTGAGGATTTTTAATCCTTTACCACATTTGGCTATTTAAAATAAAATCCATTTATTTGGAATTATTCTGGATGAGAGAAAATCCGATAAAAACGAGTAAGAAAATTGTTGACAGCATGCAATTTCTGCTGCTTTATTTCTATGCCTTGGGTGTATTCTACAATATATATATATATATATATATATATATATATATATATATATATATATATTGTTTTGTTTTGTGCAAGCATAATCTGCCTTTATCAATAGCAGTAATATCGTGCATCATATGTAATATGAGTGTGGTTCTAGTTGTATGTGGTGTGGTTCCTTGAATGTGCAGATATACAAACCCATAAATCCCATTTCAGATCAAACAGAAAAATGGCAGAATCGTTGAGTAACCATTTCTGCCATTCCCTGTTTGACTGTTTTAATATATATATATATATATATATATATATATATATATATATATATATATATATATATATATGGGGGGATGCAGATATTGCCACATGGGTACTCGCCAGATCACTTAAGTTAAGCAACGTTGAGTCTGGCCAGTATCAGATGAGAAGTTTAGGACTTGTATGTATCGCATCGAGTCGTAGAAATTTACGGGTTAGTATCTGGAGGCGCATCAATTCACTAGTAGAAATTAACCCCCAGTCTTCGTTAAAATATGCATCTAGGAGAAGAAGGAAGCTTTGGTGCGGTCCACTGTATACTCTGTCCAGTAGCTATTTATCTACACCGACAGAGGTTAGCAGTAATACCAAAGATGGGGATGATCTTACACAAAGCCTTCGCCACTATAAACAAATCATATGTGTGGATTTCCGACCAACTTAGTTGTTGCAGCGGAACCTCATACATCGAAATCGACGAGAAGAGACATTATATATATATATATATATATATGTATATATATATACATATATATATATATATACGTGTGTGTTTGTGTGAAGAGAAAGAGGGAGAGATAAGGAATCTGTATTATTAGGTATCATTCCAAAGCACGAGGTCTATGTCAGTCACACTCATTTTTAAATATTAATTGGGCCTTACACGTGTTTCGTTGAATAGCATAATATCACTAAACAAATCATTAGAGATAAATGTATGTTCCCCAGGAAAAATGTTGGACAATATTTTATATGTATTTAAAAAGATTTGGAGAAGAAAAATTAAATAAAAAGAAAATTGAGATATTTTAAATCTTCAGAAACACATAAATTTAAAAAAAACACATAAATTAAAAAAAAACACACATACTCATTTCAGTTTCAAAGGACCCCCAATTGAATTCTATAAAAAGTTGGAGAACAGTCTTACGTCGCTATATTAGATTTCAAAATATTTTTTTTTACATTTATCCTTCCATCGAAGGGAAATATTATTTTTACAATAACAAATATTATTCATTAACATCCTAATAAACCAATAGGGATTACATAGTTATCCTAATTTTATTATATTTTATTTTAGATTGTATTGTCGTATTTTATTTATTTAATGTACAGAAACCAATTGTATTGCAGTACTGCAGAATTAAAAATTTAAATCACTGAGTAAAACACAAAATATGAAACTTTCTATATGAGAGTTTTGAATTTAGAGGAAACGTTAAAATCTTACCAAATTACTTGAGATTAAAAATAAAACACTAAAAATAATACACTAAAGTAAGAATGCGTAAATATCATTAATTCAGTGTTTTTTTCCGGTTTCAAAATAGTCCAAATTTTACAATTATCGCCGAAATTTAGAACAATATATACGAAAATAGCGCCCATATATCTTTCGTAATCACAGATGCCGGACATATTAAAAGAGGCGGTATTCACTGCCCGATGTAGTTATAACAGACTGAAAATGTGTTCAGATGCTTAAAATATTGTATTTTTTTTCAATCATATATGACAAGACGTTCACTGAGAAAAAATTTAAATAACATAATAGTTAAACTTGTCTGGTTGATATCGAAACAATTGTAATATCCCCCCAAAAATATAAATATGAAGTTATTCTTTCTTGTTGTTTTTGTTGTTTTTTTTTTCAGTATAGTATGCTCGATTACCGAAGTTGTTAATCATGTTGCTTAATATTTGAGTTACTTTACATGGCTAAAATTCTTATTGATATATGTACAGTGTACCTATTTGCCAATGGCAGAGTGCATTGTACACTGTTATTGGCTAATAGATTTTAAATATATTAAACCTTTGAAATAATCTTTTCTTATATATATATATATATATATATATATATATATATATATATATATAATAGCAGGTTACTTGAGATGTAATGAGGACTCTGTATACAGATTCATTAAACCTTGACCATCTATTTCGCCTTGATTTTTTGAGGTTGTAAAATATACATATTATCTTTGCTTTTTAGAAATGTCAAGTGGGAATGATGCCTCTACGATAAAACCAATCTAATGCTAAGTGAATAAAATCATTAGAAGAATCTTCGTAAGAAAAATACAATTTGTCGTTTGCATACGTATTAGTTTTTAATTACTTCCTCGGTAAACAATGATTATAAACGTTAATTGGATCTTAGTGACGTCAGATGGAATCGTAAAAAATGTGAATTGTATCACTTTCCGAATCTAATTGTAATTTTATAGTTTTTTATTAAAGCAAAGCAAACAAAATAAATTTTTATACATAGTTTACTTTTTGCTAAGGACTACATGAAAACGTTTATTACTATTTTATTCTCATTATTTTATTTCAATACTAGCTGGGGTACCCGGCGTTACCCGGTTGTTCGGATGTGTCTGTGACAGAGGGGGCTTAAGAAATAACCCTGTTTAAATATTAAAATAAAAATAAAATTAAAAATGATGGTAAAAAATCGGCAAAATAAAAACCAAAAATAAAAAACAGCGAACAAACTTCTTTAAAAAAAGAATCGGAAAAAGAGAAAGCATGAATCAAGGAAAAAGATAATGGACGTGTTGTGAAAAGCGAAAAGAAAAAAAATGGCATAAATAACCCTTCGATTCGCTTAAATCCAATGACGCGTTTCAACCAGTCCATTTCAGTTTTTTTTAATCAACTACAAAACGTAATGAAGCGAAATTCCCTTCGAGTTTTTTTAGTCAACTACAAAAGGAAATAAAGCGAAATAAAACATGGCATAAAAAAACCTTCGAACGTTAAAATGCCATTCCACTTTTTATAAGCAACTGCGAACCCAAACTGGGGGTTGTTCGTACTGTTCCTTGTGGACGGATCCACAACGGGGTAAGTGGTAGAGGGGGTAAGAGGAATTTATTAGAGAGAAAATATTTTACAACTTCCATTGATTGTAATCGATTTTGGCCGTGAACTCTCACCAGAAAAGATATAGGAACCCATGGTTATCGAGGAAGTGTAGAAGTAATAGGCCTATTACACAGCTCAGATATTCTGCTGCAGTTTTTGCATGTTACATTTGCATGAAATGTCTTCATTTGTAATCATATTAAGGTCAAAAGCAGAGGGGAAAAATGAGTTCATTTTATATATAGAGAAGAAGAAGAAGAAGAAGAAGAAGAAGAAGAAGTAGAAGAAGATAGAAAATAAGAAAAATAGAAAGAAGATAGAAGACGAAAGAAAGAAAAGAGAAGAGAAAAAGAAGAAGAAGAAGAGAGAAAAAGAGAAGATAATATATATATATATATATATATATATATATATATATATATATATATATATATATATATAAGGATGATGATTAAATTGAATCAAAGGTAAAAGGTCTTCATTTGAATTTGAGGTAACGGGTATTCATGAGACTATTGCAACATATCATTAAGCAAAAATAATTCCGTCTCATAAGGGTTTGCCTCCGAAAATTTTAGGTTATTCTATGTGATAGGGATTTATTTTGAATTACATTTTTCGACGGACAAACAGAAAAATAGATATATAATGATGTTCAATTTGTACCGATTTTGTCGGTTTCCTTATTTTACGTTGTTTCTTTCTTTATTTCTACTTCTGTTCTTGTCAATACGACTTACCTCTTGCACTTTATAAAACTCACATTCGTTTTTTATTCTCTCCAAGAATCTTGCTGGGATTTCTTTCTTTTAACAAAGATAGAATCTTTCTCCCTCGTCAATCAATTATTGTTTTTATACTCCTAAGATTCCTTTTGTCAATCTCCCCAATTAATGTTCTCCTCATTATATTCCTTGGTACAAGACAATTTGAAAGAAAAAATGACTCATGCCTCCGTTTTCTTTCTTGGGCAACATCTGACCGTTTGCGTAGCAAAAGAAAAAAAACTTTCAAATTTGCACTCATTAAACGTTCGTTTCTTCCTATTCCTTTTTGAGCTCTGTTTTAGTTTGCAGGATAAAAAGAGGCTGGTAATTATCTCAAAGGATAGAGAAGTAAACGATGTGTAATAGTTCTCTAGCAACGTCTCCATTGGAATAGAAGGACAGAGGGAATTTTAAAAAATATAGCTGATGTACCCGTAGATGTCGAGTGTATCAAACCTTTCTCTTCGGCGCCATTACAAATGAATAAAAATTCGGAGCTTATGCAGATAAAGGTAAATCGCAGTTCCAAATAAATTAACGTTAATTTTTACAAATTTCCTTGATAAACTTCGAACAAACTTAGTATCAATACTAAAAATTAGGAAAATTTTAATAGAATGTTAATTGAAAACAAACCAGCTTTATCGTATTTTGACAACCCGGAATCGAGAATCTTGGTTTGGTTTGTTTTACGGCATATCAACCCTTTTAGGGTTATTTAATGCTGAACCCAGTTATTTTGGAAATAGTATTCATGTTGCCTTCGATTATTTTGTAGAAGGTTTTTATTCTTCAAGTTCTTTGTATCTTAAATCGCTAATTTGTAGTGTTTGGTTTTGTTGTTTTATAGTGGATTTTATCGTATTTTTTTTTTGTTCCCTGCCCTGCAGAACATGAATAAGTTTTGCAATGAGAGAGAGAAAAGGGTTACAGTATTAATGCTTGGTACATTTTAAGTTAGAAAACCAGTTAGGAAGTAGGAGAGATAGAAGGGAAAAAGGGAAATTAGAAGCAAAAGGGGTTATAGGTGGGTTGTTTCTTTAGTTTTTCGTTTTGCCGAACATGATCAATATTTTCGAAAAGAAAATAGAAACACAAAAAAGCATCAATGTTTGGTGTGTTTCGTCTCAGGAAGCCAATATCTTCAGACAGCCTGATCTGGTAGCACCAGGGTCTCGAGAAGAGCAGGAATACTAAAAGCCGACCTGTTATAAAACCAAATAATATTGAGTGATGGTTGGGCAAAATACAAAAATTATTTTGCATGATACATAAATGTATCAAAGAGTTTTTACTTTGAATGCTATTCACACCTGATGGAATGTTATTCACACCTGATGGAATGCTATTCACACCTGATGGAATGCTATGTTCAGATCAGCACAGAGTTATTATTATTGTTGTTTTACTTTACACCGAAATAAACTAATTAGAAAATATTATTCAGGTTCATTAAGATGAATGATATCGGCTAGTAAATAAAGGGACCGCTAAAGCAACAAAAAAACAGTTGCTTATTGGAAGATTTGAACTCAGAATAAACTTATGAAACTAAACTGAAGATGAGTGCTTTATATGTGCGAAAAAAGGTTCTTACCGTACTTAAACATTAAGAAATATTTTATTTCAATAGAAAGAACGATATTAGATACGTACGATGAGTGATACAGTTGAAATTTAAACATTTATTCTTATGAAATGCTTTTAACGTCAGTGAGAATGATCTGCGCATATGAGCTAAGTTGACCGATTTTATTACAACTGAAAGTGCTCAACGATAAGAAACAAGTTTCTTAAATGAGCTGATATTATTACTTACTATAATAATCAATAAATGCCTACAGACACTAGAGTTTCATCCTTTTTGAGAATCGTTAGTAAAGGGTTTCACGATTAACGTAAGTCGAGAGACTCCAACCCCGGCAACAGAAGTCATGTTTGGTTTCATTAGCAAGGACCCGAATCATTTGGCTACCGTCACCCACGAGAGATACAGTTGAAATTTAAACACACACACTAACACACACACACACACACACACACACATATATATATATATATATATATATATATATATATATATATATATATATAGTGAGAATGTGCGTAAGGAAACTCTCAACCTATATACTCAATGAGTTTTTATTTACAGACTTGAAATTTTGTATATAGAATATTAAGATATGTGGAAATTATTTTAATCGGTTTTCATCCGAAAAAACGGTTGCTAATGGGGTAAAATTAAATAATTGATAAGTGGAGGCGGAGTCATCAGATATTTTTTCTGTTTGTCAATTGTTTCACCAATGAGCATGCGTAAATTGTTCACATGATAATTTCATTATATTAAAAACGTGTAGGTTTAGTAAGAGTTTTTAAGACCATGTCGAGCTGGTTTAATGGTTATCATAATTGACTCACTGGCTTTAGGCCTTGGTTTTGATCTCATTAGTATTTTATATGTTTTTACATTAAGTGAACTTTTTAGAAATAGACCATACATGCACATATCTTAGTTTCTTTCCGTTTTTATTCTAAATTTTTTAACCAATTTTACGTTGTATTTATATTACGTTATATTATGTTATTATATTAACAACCAACGTTGTGTACATCTTCTAGTTTATATATATATATATATATATATATACATACATATGTTATTTGTTTTCTGTAGGTATTTAATAATTATCATAGTAGATAATTATATATATATATATATATATATTTATATATATATTAGACATTAAGAGGAGAGTATAGATAGATATATAAATAACCGTTCACATACACATTTCACGATAAAGCTAGAACCCAGAATTAGATAGAATCGAGCAATTGCATCGACAACGGACAACGCCAGACCCAAACTGGGTTTCGATGTACTGCATCTTATCAGGGACGTGCTCCGACATAGGCGCGAACCCAGGTCGTCGCATTTATAAAATGTGCAATACTGACGACCTAACTATATGGGCCACGGCGCAAACCTCGATTTTTTAAATTCTTATATTTTTATTCGGTTCTACATTCTACGATATGACAAGCTCCGCGTCCTATACATACATACATACATGCATATATATATATATATATATATATATATATATATATATATATATAGTAAGTTTATAAAATGTATATGGCGATTAAGCTACACTGAATAAGTAGTTATATATATATATATATATATATATATATATATATATATATATATATATGCGGGGGGTGTTTGTGTGTGTGTAATTATCTATGTATGTATGATCAACAGACTGGTTTATCGTGGTGTTATGATTAAGAATTTGAGTTATTCATCCATTGCTACCACAGACGCACTCTTTGTCTTTCTTGCCAAGACGAAAACAGATATTCCATCATGTGTTAAAAAAAAAAGAATTAATGAAATCGAAACTCCAAAGTCGATTTCTGTGACTAATAATTCAAGCAATCTCTCCGAGTAGTTACCGCAGTCGTACAAAAGTTCCGCGTTGGCTTGGTCACGCTCTCAAACGTGCCCGCGAGGAACCAATGAACTTGTCGATTGCTTCCAACCTATTTTTCGATCGAAGTAAGCTAACAGTGGTTAACTACAGTTAATTCCAAAGCCGCATCACAAAGAAGTGTGACTATTCTTTATGTTGCGGAATTAAGAGTGCCTTCATATCACAATATTTAAAATATCGATTTCTTTAAATAAATAAGTAAAACATTTCATTTTTTATTGAAATTAATTCGGATATAATTATTTTATTTAGATTCAATAAAACACTTTTTCTTTTCTTGTTGGTTTCTGTTTATATATTTGTAAAATATTTTTGTCTTTCACTTTTTCTTTAAACTTCCAAGATTGAGACGTTTTCTTTCAGCACCAATTCAGACATTTTATTTCAATATAAATCTTAGTGCAGACACACTATTTTCTCTTAAACAAGCTTTGAACATTAAACCCATTCATTACCGTTAATTAATTGGTTATAAGATGGCACGTGCTACCATATCCGCCACGTAAGGTAAACAAGACGATTTCTTTTGAATTTACTAAGTGGTACAGGTGTTTTTTTTTTCGTCCTTGTAGCATTAGAAAAGAAAGTGAAAAAAAATAAATCACTTATTTATTAAACTATTATAAAATTAAAATAAAACGATGCTATTTTTGAATTCAATGACTGAGTTTTTAAAATAAAAAACATTAATACGTTTCAATTTTCGCCTGACCTATTTATACAATTTTCTTTACTTTTTTATTAATTTATATTTCAATGTGGCTGATATAAGGAATCGATTGCGATAATCATTTTCTTAACAAAAATCTAATTGATTTATCGATCGATGAGGCCATTCTCGGTCTTCTTGTCTATTTCAAATCTATCAAGCTTTACAAACCTATATGCCTATATGTATGCACGTACATATAGATATATGTATGAGTATATATATATATATATATATATATATATATATATATATGCATGTGAAACATACGCATTTATACATATGTGCATAGAAAGATACAGATAAATACATGTTATAGGTGTATTGTATATGCCTATCTATATGAATAAACTAAACCAGTTGTATGCATACATACATATATACACATAAATATATATTTTATATAGTTAGATTTAAAAGTATATATATATATATATATATATATAAAATAAAACAGTTGCAAACATATATATATAGTTATAGATAAATAAATATATATATATATATATATAATTTAATATATTTAATTTAATATACGGGTTTTTATTTTAAATCCACGATGCAGTGTTTCATGCTAAACAACTGATAATTCCTAAAATTAAAAATAGGACTATAGTGGATTCGAGAAGGCAAGCTTATCCATAATTGCAGGTGATTAAATGACTTACTGACTAAATAGTTTTCCAACGAATGATAAAAATATTAAAATTAAGTTTTTTTTAAAAATAGTTTTACGTTAAAAAAAACTTCCCAGACTATATATATATATATGTGTGTGTGTGTGTGTGTTTGTTTGTGTGTGTGTCTGTGTGTGTGATTCTAACAGGGTTACCCGGCGTTACCTGGGGTCATAAAGGTAAACAAAAATGTTAATTTGTAAATGAAGCAATTTGATAATATGTTAAATATTATCCGATTTTTTTTTTTAGAATGGCTTCCGCCTCTTTATCGTTATACTAAGGTGAAGTAATTATAGATAATATTTACATGTCTCCTTTGCTTCAAATTTCATAATGATCGGTCAATTAGTTTTGGTGTTAATTTTATTCAACAAATATAAAACATGTAATACTGAAATATCGTGGCTTTATTAAAGATCGCATTGAATTTTATGCCGATGGATCGTCCTGATGGAGGCTTTGTTAACAAATTTAAAAATAACTAACGGCCTGCGTCCAAAAAACTTAAACTTACTAAAAAAATAAAAATATATTTTTTAAAAACCAGAACACAATAAAGTTATGTCGGATAGAAAAAAAAGAAGTAAATAAAACAGAATTGATAATTAAAAAATAGAAGGTTAAGAAGAGGAAACCTTCGTAGATGTAAAAAAAAAAAAGTATCTACATATGTTTGCGTGTGTGCGCGCATACGTCACAGATTACGCACGAATAGATTTACGGCTAGCGGCCAAAACCTTGCTGAAAAAAAAATAAAAATATATTTTTAAAAATCTATACAATAAAATTGTGTAAGAAACGCAAAAAAAAAAAACAATATAGAAATGCATTTATAATTAAAGTATAGAAGGTTTAAAATAGAAGAAGAAATGTTATCATATTGTCAAACTCATGCTCAACAGACCACACGTACACAAACACACGTATACACGAACTATAATAACAACAATTAGCTATGAGAAATACGCGCAGTGAGAGACAGAGAGATATAGAGAGAGGATGACTGAACCCTATACACACACTGTTGAGCCCATAAAATAGTAGAGAGGGGCAGTCGACAGCTACAAAGTCACTATTGGAGTGATTTGTATTGTATTGTATTACGACGGTAATTACCTATGCATTAATTGAACTTGACGCCGGACGGAATAATATGACTGTTAGTGGTAACATATTTTATTTTTTATTTTAGTAAGTGTTCTGTCATAAAGTGAAGAACTGGATTCCGGAATATGATAATTTTTAGACCTCAACCAATCAGAATAGATGGACTTTGGAGAGAGTGCCTTCATTATTTATAGATCGGAAATTGGATAGATTATGTAAGGTTTATGTATGTATAAGCCAGTTACGATCGGTGCTATCACATACTCTGTGGAACGTGTAGAATTCATCCCAGTGACAACTAGTAGCAGTGGTAGGAATAAATATTTAGAGAGAGCAATAGGGACTCCTTCCTCTAAAAGTGTTGCGATTGTGACGTTGTTGCTCGTAGGATGCAATGTATTATTTTATTATCACGACCTTATGTGTCTAAAATGATGTTTAAAAGCTACATAAGATGGTGGTTGAATTAAATTTTTATGGGGGATCTGTTGTTGCAAATCTACGATATTTTTGTCCAGAGGGCAATTTCCTCGGCTATTTAATTAATATAGAGATGTAAGTTTTATGCCTATCTTTCATATATACGAGTATATATGCATATGCGTATATATATATGAGGGTTTTAATGAAAGGTACATAAAAAATATAGATTGTATTATTTCACTAGTCTTACCCTCTATTTTTTCCTATAAATATAAGTAATAATTATATGATTTTTTGTAATTTTTTAATGATAGCTTAATCACTCCAAAAATGGAGCTTTCGGAAGCAAGAAGACATATATAAATGACCAACCTCGGAATCACAGTAGTCAACATGTGATTTGAAAGTCTTACTTTGACCTTTTCCATTACCTTCAAATCTTAGTTGATCCTATGAAAATTTTATATGGATGATTTTTGTTAGTATGTCTAATACTTTAGTGGAGTGAGATTTAGAAATTTAATAACTTCAAAACCAAGTGCCACCTTACCGTATATGACTTTTCCATTTTTGGCTACCATCAAAAGATACTAAAACATATTTTATTTTTCATTTCAGAAAATGACTTAATTTTCCAGTCGTAATCATCATGTATCTAACGGACGTAGTATCTGGCTTCTTAGATTATCATCCGGATGCATAACAGGGAGCAAATTACATATTAAGCGCCAAGTTCTCGCAAGATTTTTCGATTTGCATAAAAATCAGAAACTCAATACAAGACAGTGCTTATGCTACAACATCTAAATTGCTGCAGTTCTTGGTTAACGCTCAAAAAACCAATACGACATGACTACAACATTATTATCAAACTGAAAGACTTGCATAATAAATGGAAATTACTGAAAAACAACTATTCCAAGAAGCTAAAGAAGCTGAATTTGCAGATTCACTAAATGGCGTATTCGATGTTGCACATGCTGATGCCTTGAGTATGATCAAGATTGATAAAAACAAAAATTCTAGAAGTACAGCGTGAGAACGACAAAAGAGGTTGCATGGGCCCTGTTGATTCAAAGTTACATAAAGCTGAATGTAAGCGTCTGCAAAAAAACATCTTAGAGAAATGCGAATGCAGGTAAAGGGACAAGAAAGACTGATTTTGACTGGAGCATAGCCGAATATAGTGATGGAAGTCATTCCAGTTCAGTTGATGCGGAAAGACCAGATTCACGAGTGCACTGTTCAAGCCACTGCTTTACAAGCAAGAAAACATCGTAGACAAATAAATGTCATGACACTAAAACTTTCAGCTGCTCTTGACATAACAAAAGTGACCGAAGTTCAACATACATCCTAGAAGCTGCTGCAGAAACATTTGGTCACAATCCCAGATAAGCAGCTCTGAATAAAGAATCTACAAGACAAGCTCGACATAACCGTAAAATCACAGCCTAGGACATAAAAGGAAGCTTTTTACCGAATATTCTCCTAATAGTCCATCGGAATGGTAAACTTCTTCCAGCCAGCTCTGGAAATGAGATTAACGGATTTTATCAGGAGACGCGGTTATGAAATACTTGGTGTTCCTCAGTTGACAAGTGATACTGGTGAAGCCCAAGCAGATGCTATATTTTGTATTATTCATGAATGGAACGTTACAGACCGAGTCACATTGATGTCATATGACACTACCACTTGCAAAACCGGTAAGAATTCTGGTGTATGTGCATTGTTGAATCGGAAATTAAGACGTCAACTTCTCGGATTACCTTGCCATCGTCATATTCATGAACTGATAGTTGCAAAGGCATTTTAAGTTTTCATGGAAGTATCAAGAAGCGGACAAAAATTTATCTTGCTCAGAGATTTTAACATAGCTGGAGCAGCATTAATTGTGTCGAATACCAGAAAATCAGTGATTAATATTTTTCAGTATCTGAAAAAATTGAACACATTGCATTTCTACACATGCAGCTCCAGATGTACCTGCCACGGGATGATTACAAGAATTTCTACAGTTGGCCCTATTATTTCATGGGGATCAGCCACTGTCAAAACCAGGTGCCTATCATTTAGCTAGTTGGATAGCAAAAGTCATCTACTGTCTAAACGAATTCTTACTTCAATCTCAGTTTAGGTTTTCAAAAAAAAAAGAATTAGAGGGGTTGCAGCAGTTCAATTTATTTGTTATTAAAGTATATTTACAAGTCTGTTTTTTTTAATTATTATTACATTTTCATCCCAAACAAGGTACATTACCACTTTGATGTCGGGACTACTATCCGGGACATAAGCTACAGGGGTACTATGTGGGGAGTTGGGCAGCAAGATGTCGGTTCACTTGAAGTTCCACATGTCAGTACAGTTGGAAACGTAGGAACCCGGAAGAGAATTCCAAAGCCTAGCGGTTCTAGGGAAGAAACTACTGGTGTATAAGGTTCTTTTACATTTAGGGATCTCAACTATGAAGAGGTGAGATTTTGCTGCTTGTCGGGTTTGTCGGGGGTATTTACGTCGAGGGGGTACAAGTGCTTGCAGTTATTCGGGGCATTCACAGTTAAAGTACTTGTCGAACAGGCAGAGGGATGCTACATTTCGTCGATGGGACAGAGGCTGAAGCTTAGATGACAGCTCAGGACCTATCTGGTTGGCGACTCTCTTTTGGATCTTGTCTAGGAGTGAGAGACTAGTAGCAGATGCACCAGCCCAAATATGACAACAATACTCCATACATGGGCAAATGGTAGCCTTATAGAGATACAGGATACTTTCGAGCGTTAGTAGCTTTCTAGCACAGTAGAGAGAACCTACCTTTTTCGCAGTGGTTTATTTGCTCTTTTGCAGTTAGTGCTCCGCGAAATGATTTACTTCTATTACAGAAGCTTCAGGACTATGGACTATAAAGTCATCAACAAGGTTGTTCCTAATGCAGCACTTAAAGTGTTTACATGTCACATATGATATCTTAATGAAAAACATTTTGGATTAGCATTCTTTGACGGTCAAGTTAGTGATGAAACAAAGCAGTTAGCGGTTGCTGAACTAAGGTACAAAGCTCAGCCTCATCTAGGAAAAGCTTAATGATTGAATCGAACTTGAAACTGCATCTTCAAGAATATGTCACTTGCAACACGACTGAGATATTTGCTTCCCATGGAATATCAGAAGAATTTCTGAAATTTCATCTCGTAATATCGCAATATAAGCGGGATTATGCTAATGGTGTTAAACGGGTAAAGTCACTCAGGGTGGTCAATTATGCAGCAGGCCGTGGACTGACCTTTATCCAAGATTTTAACTCATCTATTACCTGCCAAGAACACCAAAAGCAGTACGTGTTCCAAGTTCTCTCCTTTTGTGTGGTTGTGTGTATGCATATGTATAGATGATGCACGTCATCTTTCGAACAAGTATATATAGAGATTTATACAACGGCTTATTAGTATCCATATACTGTTCAGCTGTTCGAAAATTTACTTACAAATATATTGATTTAAATAAATTCATATTTATATCCATACATACTAAAATTATGTTATAACAAAAGGATAGAAATCTCTATAATTGAACTGGATTTTCGAGCAAATGTATTTTCTTTTATTTTCGTAAATATATTGTGTACATGTATGTGTGTTTTTAATTATTTTGCTGCTGTTTTACAATTCCAGCATGGAAGGTGCAATAAAAAGAAATAAAATAAAGAGCATTTGTTGTTTTTCTTTATTTTATTAGCCGTATGTAATAATGGATATTTTGTTTAAAGAATTCTTTTCTGAAATATATTTGGCAATATATATATTTTTTTAAAATTTGGAAAATTCACAATCAACTAAAAAGTAGGTTACGCAAACAAAAATGAAGATTCTAATCATTCTTTTTACGTTTTGATTTTCTTTGCGTCCCTTTTAAAAATTCGCCATATTTTTTTTTCGTTTGGGATTGAAAGAAAACAAAACATTTTTCTTTAAAAGTCGTATTATCTATATTTCTTGGATATCTATTCTTATGTTTTTTTTTTTAATATTCATAACTTTTAGTCGGTGTAACCACTGAAATTCTTCGTGAGCTTGATCGCGTATTTAAGAACCTCATAGTAGAACTCGGTAATCTGTAAAGACGGCTTTATATCGGATAGTAAGTACTTAAGTGTGCGTTAATTTAGACGAGAATTGAACTAAGTGTATATCGAAGTAACATGATGTTTGATTATTAAAAGAGTTTCCACGATGAAACATAAAAAGATGTAAAGTAAGGTTAAACGGCTCTAGAGTAGAAACACATAGTAACAACACTGAAGTAGTTTACATGTTGTTACCTGGACTATTCATCTTATTAAAAACATTAGTTATAAATCTTTGAACTTTGGCATTAATTATCATCTTCTGGTAATAGAAGAGCGATTTTTTTTTAAAAAAAACTTGACTACAGAGCCTTTCTTTTTCATAAAAAAACATTCTATCGTTCTCCCAGAAAATATTGGACACGTTGTTAGTTAGCTCATTCTTCCAGTTTTCGGCAATGGACTGTCTTCGTGTATCTCTGGCAACAATTGGGCTATTTGAATGTCATGCGTATTTGGTGCCTTGTCTCATCTGGGAGACAGTCTTGTCCAAATGCGTTTTATGACGGAAGTTTTTTTTTTTTAATTTTACTGCCTCGTGTTTCTAGATATTTATGTACAATGCTTGTGATTTGATATTTATGACTCCTATCGGCCTATCCTCTTTGGTAAACACTAGTTTTTGTACATTATTCTGAACAGTATAAGTAGAACTCATATATGTCAAACAGGTTAAGCTAAAATCCAAGTAAATTACAGAATATAATAGGACTGAATGAGTTAAGGTAGTTATATAGAGGTGATGTTCCGATTTAACAAAATTATAACTGCGAAAAGAGTAAGGTTACAGAAGAGAAAAAAAAAACAGAGATATAAAAAAATAAAATAAAAATAAAGACGAATAAAGTGAAAAACAAAAACAAGTGAAGCATGCACAGTCTCCCGTGAGTGCACAGTAAACGACGCTTGCCCCCACCATTTACCCCCAAAAGTCCCCAGGAGACATCAAATCCTGATGAAAATAAACAAACGGTGCAGTTTTAGGCCTTAACATATGTAAATTTGAATTCTGCACTACGCAAAAAAAGAAATGTCCATCATTTGCCCCCCTCCCATTTAGCCCCAAAAGTCTCCAAAAACTCAACATATTTAAATTTGAGTTCAGCACCATGCAAAACTGCTAAATAGACATGCACAGAAAAGTTTGGACAAATATGGTAAAATAGTCCTAAACATGGAGTGGTTAATAAAACCACTCCATTTTGGGACTATTTTACCATATTTGGTTTAAAAGAGCCCTTCGGGGAAAATCCAAGAGTTATCATGACGTAGACATAAACAAAATTATATAGAAATTAGTTAGTTACAACTTTTTAGAAAGTTTCATAAAAATCCAAGGCATAAATTTGTTTTGTAATAAGCTCAAAATGTTAATTTTAGTCATTTTAAAACGAAATTTCAGGTTATTTAATGCCGAATTCGGTTATTTTGAAAAAAAAAGTCAATAGAATATCTTTGGGGCTTTTTTTTCATGTCGGTTTCCATTTCACTCATAGTTGGAACCCTAACAGGTCAGAGTGGACCTAGGAGCAATGGCAATTAAGGAGTAGCTCCACACTTCCCAAAGCCCGCAAGCTGTGGCCTCACCATAGTTTAAGGTCATATCCAGAACTGCAGGGCATAAATAAGACAAATGCCCCGTAAGAATATCATGAGCAAACAAGAATAGCATCGAATAACTAGTATTTAAAAATAATTTCTTTGTAAATACGTAACAGAAGTTGAAAAGAGGAAAATATAGATTTCAGAAAATAAGTGCAAGTACTTAACAACAAATATCCGACCCCAGAATGAACTCTTTGACTTCAGCTAAGAGAACAACATGACGCCATGTTCCACATATGTAAGCCTAACAAAGGCCGCAAAGACGGAAAAGTATATACCCGATGTGATACTGGATATAAAAGAATCAACGAACCTCATAAATTATCTACACAAAAACAGCTGCGACAGGCGACAAATTACACAAGATGATAAGAATGTGAACAAATAAAAATATAAATGTAGAAAAAAAATTTTTTTTGCGTTTTTATTTAGCATATATTAAATAGTGACATATAAAAAGATCAAAACCAAACGGACCTTTCATTCTTGGCTTTGACTTTGATCAGTGCATGGTAATGGAGAAGGCTCTAAATTAGACCGGTGGCGGCATTGATGTGATAAAGTCTTTAATAACGAATATTGACTCTGAATAATTATATGCAGATATGAATAAATTAATAGAAAACAACTGAGATGAAAACGACGAAACATTGCTCGCATTATCCAGTGCTAGTTATACTCCGTATTATATGTGTAACAATATTAGGAACCGTAGAAAACGTAGGTAAACTGGGTATCGACTCAGCGTAGCATTTTCCCAGAGCTTTAACTCACTAGTATCAGTTTAATAATGGATTTTGAGATCGTCCACGTGGTTTCTTCTGAGAATACTTTATTAATCGAGAGAAAAAAATCCAGCAAAACGGTCAAAATGTCGTAAGTTACCGAATCATAAAGTTTGCGTAAATTATGTTGGTAGTGGTTTTCCTTTTGCCTTAATATACAATAGATAATTTCATAGTGAAGCAAGGACTGCGCAATCACAAGCCTATTTTTTCTGTTATCATTGTTAATCTATATATCTATAAAAGTGGCAGTGTATGTCTGTCTGTGTCTGTCTATGTACATTTCCCTACACAATAACACTGCCAATTTTAAGTCTACAGAGTCGAATTTGATATACAGGGAACTGAGATTTTGGAAAATCTGTGTAATTTGTTCTCGGCAAGAAATTTGGCCGTAAAGGGGTCAAAGTTCAACAATTTGACCTTGGAGAACTCTAACAAACTCCGCTGCCAATTTTGGTAATAAACAAGTGACATGTTCGATATAGGTTCCTTGGACATGGCTCTAACTTAATAACTTGATTTGAACCCAAGACAATAAATGTTAAGGGCTCATAATAGGGGTCATAGTTTTAAAAACATTTGACCTCTGCGGTATATACCAAATTATTCAGACAATTTCTGGTCTAAACATTTGAAATTTTACATAAAGGGTATTCAGAGATAGGGGAAGCTTTTTTAATCGGTTTGGATCGAACGTTTGAGCTACCAGTATATAAATGTATGTATGTATGTTTGCATGTCTGCCTAAAACTTTCGACAGAGGCAACGGATTTTCACAAGATCAGTATCCTTTTTTAAGCTCGGCCCTTCAGACGACAAATACAAAAAATTGGGTAAAAAAATTAATTTCTTCACCCTGAACTGGGCACTTTTCAACAGAGAGGGGTCGCTTTTATAGTCGCTATTTTCGAAAGAGTATCCCCTCTTTTCGATTATCTAGCCTTAATTTAAACCTATGTCACTTCCGAGTTGGTGGTGACCGTAACAGCAAAGACGTCACCTTTTCCCCCGTTCTTTTCCCCCTTCTCAATACGGGTTCGAACCTGCCTTCCTACTACCCCCTTTTTTTTTGCTCAACACACACCTCAAAACACCCGGACAACGCCGTGCACTAATGCTAGTGCTGAATAAAGTCTGGTATTATTTTTTACAAGAGAATCATCACTTATCAATGCTCGAAGGCCACTCGGGAATAAGGGTTAATGAATATCAGGTGTCAGTTTAATAATCGTTAATAGTGTAGATCAGATAGAATTTAGGTTATTAAAGCGAACATCTCAATAAGAACTTGTTTATATTGGACTTGAAGACTACCATATTGTAATCGGCTGAAAAGCAATACGATGGCACAATGTTCCATATGCGGGCAGTTCTAAAAAAGAGTTACGCACAGATAGTGGGAAAAATTGTTTATTGTGAGTGTAGCCAGTCGAGGGGTTTTGCGAAAGTTTGACAAGATTGGAGCTCAGACAAGCACTTGCCAGGAAAATAACGGTAGAGCAGAGACAGGCTCGCAGCGTCTCTTCTGTCTCTGGATAGAAAAGGGCATCGCCTACTAGGTTTTGTTTTGAACTCTATCAATACAGGATAGGGCGAGCGTAGTAGCTCCTGACCAGGATGGACTTATCTCATACAGATAGAGAATTGCATCATAATGAGATACCTACTGAAGCGGTAGAATAGTCACACCCTTTTTCCAGCGATCTTGAATACAGATTGGATGTATGTGTTCCATTTTAGATAAGGAATGAACGTTATGGTGCTTCCCCAAGACGGGAGTTATTCAGTTCAGTTGGGACCAGATGGGGGAGGAGGTTCAGAGCGATTATGATGAAAAGAGAGAAGCTTGTTTCTTTTTTTTGTTTGTTTTTTTGTCGAAGTTTTCCCATTATCGTTTACATATCAAAGGTTGGGAGAGAATTTAATCTATCTTAGTATTAACATCCGAGATAAATAAAGGAGAGGAGATTTAACATTTTTTTCTAGATAGTATGAGTGAAAATAGTTATACAATCATTCTAAACTTATGGTGCTAGTTTTCCAAATGATCATCCATCATCTTTAATGAATAAGGCTTTAACTTTAATGCATCGGTGTGACGAAAACCGCATAAAAAAAGAGAGTTGGAAGCTGTAATGTATTTAGACAATTACTGCAGGCGAAGGATTAAGAAAACAGGCGTGAGTTTCAATTATGGATTTTATTCGTTACATTTCTGTCCAACCTTTACGATGGCATAAATAAAAATAAAGAGAAGTGTATTTCTTATACTTGGCATAGGATCACTGAAAACAGAATAATCTCATGACTTGGAGAACTAATCCAATTTCAAAATAGATAACTTATAACTGAATGATAAAAATACATAATTCATTACATAAGGAATGTTGTTACAGAGTATGGATTAATTAACGGTGAAATATAG
This sequence comes from Euprymna scolopes, assembly GCF_053919585.1. NCBI lineage: Eukaryota > Metazoa > Mollusca > Cephalopoda > Sepiida > Sepiolidae > Euprymna > Euprymna scolopes. The sequence goes on from NC_136488.1 coordinate 121,081,817, forward strand.
TCGAATGCCGTTGTTAACCCAAACAATCTCTATGCTATGTAGCGGAGAGGATGATATTGTCTTTGGCGTGTATGTTGTTCATTACGTATCTTTTATACGAGCGGCGTGTGCGTGATATGTATATATACGTGTGATATACATGTGGATGCGCGTGTCTCTTTGTCCGTATCTATGTATAGGAGTGTGTGTAGCCGTGATCGTTTGTCTATGTGTGTATCTGTATTTGACTGTTTATCTTATCGTCTTATTCATTCGACCTACCTTCAGTTTTTTACTTCTTTTTGCGTCGATTCATTGGGCCTGGAAACGACGAAATAAATGAACAAACGACTGGTTTCTTTTAATAGAATGCTTTTATTTATTTTTCTATTACTTGGCAGTTCCGCATTTTTCTTTTTGTGGCTGACTTGTCTTTACACATCTTTCTTCTACGCATCATATCGAAATGACAACCGTTCCGTTCAAATTCGGAAAACCTACTGACTTGCATGCGACAGAAAATATATCTTCCTCCCTTTCTTTCATGGTCTCTCTCTCTCTTTTCTCTTTCTTTCTTTCTTTCTCTCTTTCTTTTCACGTTATCTCTCACACGTACCCGATTGACCTATTCCAGGTGCTATCGTAGACCCCAGCTACAGAGTTTGACATACGTCAGAAACTTAACCTTTGTACTCTTCTTGCACTAACCAACCTTGTCAGCAAAATAACAATTTTCAACGTGCCGGCGTAGCTTGGAATAGATTGTATAACACTATATGTACTAGTCCGTGACAGTATTCGTTCGGCAAATCACGCACCACCGACTATTTTTGCATATAGAAACAAGCCCCATAAATCTGAACACGGTCTGTCCAAAAGCAAGGTCTCATATTATAAACTGAAACAACTAAAATTTTGAAAAGCTACGAAGACAGGAGTGGTACCATTAAATCGAGCAACCTTTGGTGTTCCAAACTGTATTTTTCTACATAGTAATCACTATTCTCAATGAACTTTTGCTATCCTGTTTTGATATCTTTGGCGTAAATGTCTGTAGCCGTCTTTGTCACATTTCTGACGCCATTCTGAAATCGACGAAGCCATCTCCTATAGGTGCTAACATCAAGTAAATCATGTTAGAAACGTTCAACAATTGCCGATGAATGGTGATCGGTTAAATTTTTCCTGTATTGAGGGAAAGAAAAAAAATAAACACATCAATGTTTGATTAATTTTATGTTAGAAAACCAGTAACCTTAAGGGCCTAATCTTGTGGCAGCAGATGATATATCGTTAATTAGTGAGCTTATAAAAATATTTTTTAGCAAACATATATGTGTCTGAATTTTGGAGATGCAGATTAGTCATTCATTTTATTTAAGTACAGGGACTAATGGCGAAAAAAGAAAGGAATACATAGTTTTCAAAGCCGGCTTATCATAATTTTTGTAGGTTTCTGACTGCTTGTTGATTGTATTTGAAAGATTAAAGACTAAAGTCAATTTCCAAAGGGAAATAAATATTTGTACACGTGAAAATAAAAGTTATAATGAAAAATGTTTTCAGGCCGACATTTGGAATCTGACAAATTCAGCTAAATTTTGAAGTTAAATAAATTTATTGTAAAAATTGTTTTGAAAGAGAAATATTACTTTTCTGGGTATATTTTAAAGATAATTATTAAAGTCTTAAGATATTGAATTAAATACGATTTTTTGTTCAATAATTAGCCCCCAAAAGTCAGAGATTTTGGCTTCGCATAAGCAAAATAACACGAAGTTGTCTAAGCGTGGATTCTATGGAAACCCAAACCATCAGAAAGTCAAGGGCTGTCTGAAAATGACGTCAGGTAGTTGGGTGGGGATAAGAAGTGCTGTTTTCCCCCAGCGGTCCATCTGTATTTTTCTATCGTGAACGTTTGGATAATTTTACCATTTTTAAAGTTTTAATTATTTTTCTGTCTTCCTGCTTTTAAATTAAAAAAAAACATTTTTCAAGCTTATATAAAAATTATATTACGCCGAGAGTTACACGTTCATTCAAGCAAGGAAAATATTAGAATCGTGCATATAAAAATAACATTTAATCTAAAAACAGTAAAATATTTTTTGCAATAATAATTTGTGTGTGAAAATATTGAATAAACAACGCTTAATTCAATGAGAATATTTGTAGTTCATTAATGGACTTTTATCATAATATTTCTGAAAAAAATATTTTTTTCTTTTTTATTGTTACAATTTACGATGCTTTATTTTCATTAAAAAAGCCAAAATAAATTCATTCATTTTTTTTTACTACTTCAAACCAGAACTTTAGTAAAAGTGTTTTTTGTTTAAACAAAATAATGCATTTACACTAGGATGTACATAAAAATAATGGGTTTATTATATTTCGTAATCATTATTTGATAAATACTGACAATTTCAAAAACATTGGAAAATATCATGATTTTGGATGAGTTTGTAAGTAAGAGAAGGGGCCAAAATGTTTATACATTTTGAGCATTGTCATTTTGTGGGCACCAAGTATAATTTAGATTTTTTTTGTTATTACTGTTCTCATCTTCAGTGTCAATTTCACAACGTTCCGATCGATGTAACCTCCGACCCTAATTTTGTCGAAATCGGGAATGTTTCTGTCGAAGAATTCATCTGTATAACTCGAGAATCTGTACGGAATTTCGAATAGACTCTTTATTTACTTCACGAGGGTAGTATGCTCTCATTCTATCAATCATATCTGAATAATAGTCCTAAGTAATCTGTAATTGTATTTTTCTGACGAATAAACTTACAACGTTCAGGAGAATTTCACTTTAAAATTGCATTTTTCTAAGTACTCTAAGCATTGTGCCACGGATAATTCTAGTACGAATTTTAATAACCTTAAACCTACTTTTTATCTACATATAAATATCGCTATTAATACATTTTATGTTAGAAAACCAGTAACCTTATTATTATTAATGTATTATTACTATATATATATATATATATATATATATATAAATTGGATTACTAGATGTAAATCCAATGAAATTCAGGTGATTATTAAAAAGCGCTCAATGCCGTACAGAGTTGTTATATAGTTTGTTTATTGTACAAATCTTATTGGTTACATATGTGCATACATGGTTCAGTGGAATCCCAATTCATCAGACCTATAAGCAAAAACAATATTGAAACGGGAGTCAAAATTTTAATTAGTTTTATAAAATATTTGGACGTGGTGAACGTCTTGAAAAAAGTGGAGTGTATGAATGTTAACAGTAAGGGTTTTGGGAGAGAGTTATGCTGAAAAAGGGAAGTAAGGGTGAGGGGGACGATTTTATGTGGTTAAACTGTCACAGTGGAGATGTGTTGGTATTCTTTTAACTTGGCGGTCATTTATTGTCATAAACTTTCCCTTTATTCTGAAGAAATATTATACACTTATCCCTATTCTCTATTTTTATGGTTGTTTTTTTTTTCTTTTCTGGTGGCTACTTTATTTTCTTATTGAAAAGTTTGCTCATCTTTATATTTATTTTTTATTCTATTTTTCGATTTTTTATCCGTTCATTTATTTCTAATTTTCAAATTCTTTATCTATTTGTTTATTTATAAGACGAATGTTTATATGATAAAATTAACAGCTAGTTGAATCTATATATGGGCTTATTTATATGGTTTAAATTACGGTGGTGATATTCTCTCCTCTACCGCCATGTCCGAGGTAATTAGCTTGGCAAAATTTCTATATAAATTTGATTTCGATGATTGTTAGTTTTTATGTGTGTTTTTTGTTTGTTTGTTTGTTTGTTTTTCGTTTGTTTTTGTTTTTTTTGGGGGGGGTCCTTTCTGCAATACTGGAATATGTATATATTTCGACATGTTTCGTTTAAGGGATAGGTTCTTTAGATCATACACATGCAAACAGATGCATTATATATATATATATATATATATATATATATATATATATATAGACCTGGTCTTGAAATTTTGATTTTGCACAGACAGTATATATATATATATATATATATATATATATATATATATATATATATATATAAGTGAAATTATTTGTCTGTGTGTTTACATTTCCCTAGCAAATTATTTTGTCAATTTTCAGTCTACAGACCCGAGATTTGACGTAAAGCGTATTGAGATTAGGAATATCTTTTTAATCGGTTTTCGGCCAAAAATGTGACTGTCAAGGAATCAAACGTCAACGATTTCACCTTTGAAAACTACCAAACTTCTCCGCCAATTTTGGGTTTAAACACACTGACATTTTATATGTAGGTTACTTGGACATGGATCAAACTTTTTAATTTGATTTGAGCCCAAAACAATAAATGTTAAGGGGTAAAAGTGAGGGTATTTTTTTTTAATTCTGACCTTTGTGGGCTCTACCGAATTACTCAGCCAATTTTTTGGTATAAACATTTGAAATTTTACATATAGTGTATTCAGACATAAGGCAAGCTTTTTAACCTGATTTTGGCCGAGTATTTGGCTTCCAAGGATTTAAAGTTCAAAAGATTTCATTTTTACAGTTTCTAGCAGGATATTCGGCCAATTTTGGGTCCAAACATTTGAAATTCTAGATAAATGCTATTCAGACATGCAGCAAACGTTTTAATCTGTTTTTATGCGTAAATTTGGCGGCCAAAAGGTCAAAGTTCAAAGAGTTGACCTTTGCAGATCTACCAAATTTCGCTGCCAATTTGCACCTGTATATTTAAAAGTTTGACTCATGTCCAGGTAATCTACATCTAAAATTTCAAGTGTTTTGCACCTGAAATTTTAGATGTAGGTTACCTGGGTACTTTTTAATATATACATATGCACATAAAGTTATGAATAGTACATAGGGCCCGAGCAAACCCGGGTTGAACTGCTAGTAGTATATATTTATCTATACTTGTCGAGTATTTCGTTCTTAGAGTTCTCTAGTTAGAGTTCTTAGTTATCGTTTTGGGTCAATTATGTGGTTGGTATTCTAATGCAATGCTGCTTTCAGGTAATACATTTTGTAAGTAAATATCAACATTCTAATTACAAGCGTGCAGACCCATAGCTTATTTTAGTAAATCGTTTAATTATTAATTATGCAAAGTGTACTCAACTTCATCCTTCATTAAAAAACAGCATTCCATAAACGCCCATAGTCAGTACTATTTAGCTCACTTCGTGACAATAATCAAAATGCATCTATTTTTCTAACCAGATAGTTATTCTTTATGTACGGGAGCCTGTTCACGAAAGTACCCACTGATGAGACTGACGATAATACAAGATAAGCTGACTTCGGATGTTTCATTTGAGGAACGTACTTGCATCCTAATTCAAATTAGAATGGATGAACTTACCTTCTGTGTATGTAAAAACTACATACATCCTGATCAGATCTGATATATCTGATATATATATATATATATATATATATATATATATATATATATATATATATATATATATATATCGGCATGAATAAATTTTGGCGATCGGATCAACATCTTCAATACTGACCAATGCCTATATGCAATATTTTGAGGAACTGATGTTAGAATCGACACCACTGTACAACAACAATGTAGTTGCGATATGTTGATGACACATTCATATTATGGATCCACCAGGAAGATGTCCAAACAACTATGTGAACGAAATCTTTCCATCTATATAGTTCACAATATAAAATAACATTATAACAAATCATCGTTCCCAGATGTGTTGATGACACGGACTGGTCAGGTGTTTAGGTTATCTGTATACCGAAAGCAAATTTTACTGGATAGTACACAACTCCCACCGTGTATATAATGTAAAGAAAGGAATCGTCCGTT